>NC_064293.1:1226264-1247697 GCF_019186545.1 Solanum stenotomum
TACCAGCCCCCACCCCAAAAAATAATTAAGTTTGTTTTTAAAAAATATTTTCAATTTCAACAATTATTTTCTACTCTAGTAAAAATAAAATAAAAAATTTCAAAAACATTTTTCATTCATAAATCAAACACTAAAAATCTTTTTCAGAAAATATTTTCTACTCACCAACCAAACATGAGAAAATAAGTCAAAAATCAACTTGTTTTCCAAGAAAACATTTTCTAGGAAAAGATTTTCCATGGAAAACATTTTCCTTCATACCAAACACACCCAAAGTTTTCATGAATTTTGTCATCCTGCCTTCTTCTTGTGTAGTACATTTCTCTCTTAAGAGCTACAAAGTCAATATTTATGAAGTATATATAATGGAACCAATCATGCAATTAACTAACTAATTGAACACCATGAAACCAATTTTTTTTTCTTTGATCTTACAGGTAACGTGTCCTCTATGAATGACTTTGCTAACAATAAAAATCAGCCTTTCAAATCAGGTATAGTTTACTCTTTGTATAGTTTACACTTTCTATCTTATGGTGTTACACATTTTATGCAGATTTATCTTAAAGCTTAACTATAAGAAATTAAGTTGGTTTTTTTAGTTAAACTATTATTCTTGTGTTATTTTGATTTGGCTGTAAAATCATTACACTATAACCTACTTGAGCATAGATTGAAAAATTTGAATTATGATCTTATCGCGATTGGACCAAGCAGTTTTTCTTGGTCATATACTCATATAGTCCCATTTTTCTTTTTATTGGCACGAGTATATGACTTGTTTAGTGATGATGTGTTTTTTTCTTTGAGAACCAGTGACAAAGATCATAAACAATTACCAGTAGCATCAACGAAGGAGGAGTTGAAAATACAAAATGTTTTATTTTTTGGGTATATGTATGTATATAATGACAATGAATAACATGATTTTGTATATACACAATTGGGTTTTGAGTAATGAAATTTCTTGTTATATATGATCAGCGGATACTTTTTTGTTGGTTGAATAATAATCAATGTTTATAGTAAAAAGTGTAAATGATAAAAATTACCCCGTAAATTGGTTCTAGAAATTTAGGTTGCCACTGGACATATATTAGATTTGGCAAGTACTTTTGTTGAAAAAAGAGCTTTAGTGGCGACGTAACTTTGTTGAAAAAAAAATTATTTGTAGCAAACTTCATTATATATGATAATTTGGTATCATATTTGTTTTATTTTGCTGGCAGACATTGTCACTGCAATTGATAATCTTTAATGGTAATTAGTAACCATCAAGGGTCGTCACAAATAACTTTCAATCATGGAAGTTCTTGCAACGTCATTAAAGTCGCTAATAAAAACCTATAATGGCGACTTTATGAGATTCTGTAACGACAATAGTCGCCACAGAAAAATCAATTTCTTGTCGTGTAATAGAATGGCCTTGGTGCATCAATACGTAACTCAAACCAATGTCGGATGCATCGCAATATACGGTCAATCCCACACCCTCAACTAGAAGAGACAAAATAGGGGCAGTAGTAAGTGATTCCTTGAGGTTCCAAAAGCTTAACTCATACTTATCTTACCAATCAAAAGGAACATCAAGGCGAGTCAACCAGTTCAAAGGTGTTGCAATAGATGTGTGCGGAAGACATATGCAAAATCTCGCAAAATATCACAAAATAGGGACAAAAAAAAGTGTAGGGCCCTCCCTTCTTACATCCCACACCTTAGCCAAATAGGCTAGAAACCCGCTAGCAACTATAGTCTCTGCAAACATACATAAGACATATCCCCGATCGGTATGTGACAAACAGAACCCTACCACACTAATGATGGGATATCAAGAATGGCGAAGGTAATAGTCTTAGAAAATCATGCAAGTCGCACGGTAGGGGGATAACAAGTCCATGCCTAGAATAACATCAAAATCTAAGACATCCACCATAGTAAGATCAAAATGAGTGTCACACCCCTGAATAGTAACAAGACATGATATATATATATATATATATATATATATTCTCAACCACGGGGTTTGAAACAAGCAATAACATCGAAAAAGGCTAAAAAAAAATACTCAATTAGGAATCATAATACAACGATACATTGGAAAATATTGAATCCAAATAGAATAAGGTCGAGGCAGAGTAATGCCATAAAATATCGTACTTTTGATGGTAGTGTTGGATGTCTTACCCTTTGGCCTCATTGGAGTTGCATATCGATGATAACAACATGTATACCATAGATCAGCTGAAAGCTTTAGAGGAGCTTGATGGACACCAAATAAAGACAAATAAATGTTAAAGGTTCATCAAAGTGAGAGAAAGAAGTAAGTGGTCATGTGTGCAAATGGTCATCTCATGAATTCAAGAATTCACAAAAGAAGACAACCAAAAATGGTCCTTATCTCATTAAGGGTAAAATTGTCAAAGAAGTGTCGTCTTTATCTACTTAGTATAAATATTAGTCTTTTGGAAGACTTAAACTATGTTAAATATCGACTCTCAAATTATAGTATCTTCTTAGTGAGTTATTAAGGTGAACTTTTGGGATTGCTATTTAACGTCTTGGGTTTGATTAATCAAAGTGTCACCCCTTTGTAATTCTTGTTTCATTTGATTATTCTTCCTTGGATTGAATTTAGGTTGTTGAAGTCAAATTGGGAGGTGGGGGTTATAGCTCCTTGTTGCTCATAATTTCAATAACGTGAATATTACTCCACATATCCTTTTTTTCCTTTCCTTGTTTGATCCTTATTATTTAATATGAAAGCCTAGGTTTAGATTTGTTATTACAAATCTAATCTTGGTTTGCAAAAAAAAAAAACTCATTAATCTGCCCAATTTTTTGAAAAATAATAATTTGATTCGTGTTTTTGTTGTTGTTTTTGATACTAGATTCGTGTTCCCTAGTGTTTTTTGAGTCTGTTTAAAATTTCATGTGATTTGGAATTGGGAAGAAGAATTTGCCATTAAAGGAGCTTGAATCTTTGAAGAAATTTAAAATGGTTTTGTTTATTAAGGTTTAATTTCAGCTCAAGAAGTGTTGGTGTTGTTCTCTAACTTGAAAGGAAGCAATTCTTGAAAATTGGGGTGATTTGGTGAAGATTTGAAGTGGGGTTTATTTTTTGTGTTATTCATGTTCATGGTGTTCTTCATAATTTGAATATTGAGGAAATGGGTTTATTTTCGGCTTAAAATTATGGCTTAAATCTATTTGAATTTGTTTGTGGTATTGAATATTTTTGAAGTTCATCAATGTTTTTTGTATTCTTCTTGAGTTCTTGAGGAAGAAGAAGAAGAAAAGAAGGAGGAAGAGGAGGAGGAGGAGGAGGAGATGAAGAGGAAGAGGAAAAGCAAAGGGACGAGGAAGAGGAATAAGAAGAAAGAAAGAAAGTTAATTTTATCAAATATTCTCAAGTCAAAGTTGGTCAAAATGTTTATTGGTCCATTTCAGGAGATTTGGAAAAAAATCGAAATTCAAAAAAAAGTTAAAAGAAAATAAAATTCCATGTGGTCATGCCACATCAACAATCAACTGTCAAAGTCAACCATTGACTGTCGAGTCAGCAGCCACGAGGGCGCCAGTCAGCGGACAACCAACAATTGTCAGGGCCAATAAGGCCCAGACGCCTAGTCAGCGCGTTGGGCTCTATTTCAGAGGCTGAAAATTGCATGTTTTTCACTTGAAAGCCCAAAAATATTCTAAGTATGGGAATTTCTTGGGCCTAAATTTTTTTCTAAGTGTCCAAATTTACTTTTTCTTATTCTAAACTCATCTTTCTTTTATTTCTCAACTATTTAAAAACTAATTAACATCTTTAATTATTTGTTAACTAGTTCTTAATCATAAAATCATTTCTTTGATCCTTTAAATTAAGTGACAACAAGTAATTCTTCTACTTTCAGACTTTGTTTATTTTGAATCCGAATCTTTGGGTGCTTTGTTCTTCTAATTTTTTCATCTTAATTCATTGATAACCTTCTTGGTTCAAGTTTGTTAGTTTTTATGTGGGTGGTTTTCCTTCTTTCAAGAGTCAATAGAATTCAATCCACCACAAAGGATAGGCGACCTTGAATTTGTTTGCAAAGCTAGTTCACTATCAATTTTGAGATGACGCCATAACAAGTGAGTTAATAGTTCAAATAAAGAGTGACGTGAGGATTTTGCTACTAACTTAATTGTTAAGTTTTATAGGTATGATTGAAGGATCATTATCATTTTTCTATCGAGATCCTCGCACTATGAGCACAAATGAATTGTTTGGATTCGAGAACGAATCCTTTTCAAGAAGGGGAGGATGATAACGACATGGATAGCATAGATCATATGAAAGCTTTATAGGAGCTTGATGGACACCAATAAATACATATAAATGTTAAATTTCCATCAAACTGAAGAGAAAGAATAAAGTGGCCATGTGTGCAAATGGTCATATCATGAATTCAAGAATTCACAAAAGAAGACAACCAAATGAAGCCCTTATCTCATTAAGGATAAAATTGTCAAAGAAGTGTCTTCCTTATTTCCCTAGTATAAATATTAGTCTTTTTTTTTCATTTTGGAAGACTTAGAGTATGTTGAATGTTTAAATTGAATGCTCTCAAATTGTAGTTGCTTAATTTAGTGTTTAGTTTTATTCCCTTAAGGAATTAGTAAGCCATTAGTGGTTAACTCTTAGAATTGATAGTTAACTTCTTTGCTTGATTAATCAAAGTGTCTACCATTTGTGGTTATCTTTTGGTTGCCTTTGATTCTTGAGTAGGGTAGATTTTAGGTGTTGAAATCAATTGGGAGGTAAAGGTTTTAGTCCCTTGTTGCCCATAATTTAAATTTCTTATCTTAATCCACATATTTTTTTCTTTCAATCACCCGTTTGATTCTTATCAATTGGTGATCCTTTCAACCTTTGATTTGAGCATCTGATCTATCACATGACCTGCCTCTATGGGTCCTCTTCAAGCTCTCTAGTGACCGCTTTATCAGTCCTTATCCTAGGAAACACCTCTAGCTGGTTGTGCTACCGTTGAAACTCACTGAGCTTAATTTGGAGCATGTCCAATCATCCCACGTCGGAGACACTCTCTAGATCTATGATAAATCTTGCCAAACTTAAAAACACCCTATGTAATCAAGCATTTAGAAGTTCGGCCACCACAACCTAAAGAACTAGAACTCTAATATGCACCAAAATCACCTGACAGAACTTTTCATCCCCAGAATCCTGAAGCGCCACCTAAATAGGTTGGCTAGACTGACCACGATGATGATACCATTAGTGCCCTTTCAGAGTATTACTTGACCCTAGTACTACTGTTTGTCCTCAACAATATCAAATAAGACGCAACCCATACATTCCTCAAGCAACATAAAACTAGGGAATATGTGGTAATTAAGGTACATTAACACTTGGCAACACATACATTTACAACAGTTTACCTTTCATTGTTATTTACCACATGTATGTATAATTGAGAGCATCTTAGGCTAATACTGAAGAATTGAAGATTGAAATTATATAATTGATAGACGACAATGCGTACACCAATGATACACTACTTCAAACTTACCAATCAAAGAATGTTACCCTACTACCTTCATATAGCAAAGAACATCCCTTACAATATATTAAAGTAAGCCTTGGATGGTATAAGCAAAGTGTGCTCACACATATAAATAAGTTCAAATAATACACATATAGATATAATAGGCTTGCCTTTATTTTCTATGCTTCTATCATCAAACGATTGGATTAGAATCACTATAAGAATTTGTTTGGCTTGAAATGTAAACTTAGAGGCGAGTATGGTAGATTTGGATAAATGAATGAACTCTCCTTGAACACGAGAAATTTTTTCTATTTTTGTTTCTCAACCCTTTTTCTTCCCTCCCCATTTTCTTCCAATAAGCTTACGTGAGGTTTTATATATTCATTTTGAATTTCTCTTTGAAATGCAAATTTTTGGATGTTTATGATTAGTTGTAGATTTGCACTCATTTGAGGCTGATTTAGCTCAATAACTAGTGTCCTCAATGCCTAATTATGTCCTATTCTGGTGATATTTTTATGATAAGCAACTATGAAAGCTGATGGTGAACGCAGGGATGAATGTTTGAAAGAATGGCCAAAAAAGTAAAAAGAAATATAAACTCTATATTGATGATCACGAAACAAGAAAGTTGGATTGGCTAGTGAGCATAACCTTGTCTAAAGTGATAGTGCACAACACTTGTGTTTGTCGAGGGAGATAAAAAAACTCCAAAAGAAAAGGTGACTCACTCAATGAGAAGAGCGACCTTGTTGACCATCGCTAAAAGCGACAGTGCAAGGAGAAAATTGAAGGCTTGGAAGATGAACTAAGGGGGTAATTACTAATACGCCAACTGTGAAAGGTGGACTTAAACGAGCTCACCGACTATGGTTCAAACAACTGAAGCCTAGAGCAAGAAAAGAAAAGTTGAAGCAAGAATTGTGACTTGCCAAATGAGCTGGACGAGCCTAACTAACGTCTCCCAAAGGATAGTGTGTGAATTTTAGGCCAAATTTTGGGAGACTATAAATATACCAAAAGAGAGCTTTTGGTAGGAGTCATGAGTTCAATACAAGAATAGAAAGAATCATTTTTCTAAAGAGAAAAACACTTTACCTTATGAAGAACAATTTCTAGTTTTTTCGTGGCTTTTCAACTTTTTTCTTGAAATTGAAAAATTGAAGTTAAAATAAATGTTGGTTTTCTTGTAATTGGTTAGTTTCATGTTACCCAGAGCTTCTTTGATGAAAGGTATATTTTTTTTTCTTTTTGTGATGGGTTGCTAAAACCCCAAGATCTAGGGGTGTAATTATGGGGTTGGGTGTTTTTTAATGTAGTGGGTATTGTGTTATGCTATGTTTTACTGCTATTCATACATTAACTTTGGCTAATTAGAATTGGGTTAACTTATAGGTTAAGGTCGCAAACTTAATTCCTACTTCTGATCTCCAATCGATGCTCGAAAGAGATTGATCGGAGTAGGTGATTAGTCTGAAACTAGCTTTTTAGGTTTGATGTCTATAACTTTTTTTAAAATAAAGGTTATGGGTTGGATCAATTTTCCCTATTTTTGCAACGAAAGCGAGAATAGAGTTGTAACACCGCGGATTCGAGAAGACTAAACATTTCAGTTTTTCCACAGACCTAGTGTCAGCATACACGACACCGATGAGTCAGGAATTTCGATTCATTTAGGGCTTATTATCCAAAGTATTAGTGTCCTCAATGCCTATTTTATGCTCTAAATTGATGTTAAAGTGCTAATATGCAGCAGTGAAGGCGAAAGAGCAAGGCAAAGGCATTACCGGGCAAAATGGAGCAAAAAGGATGAAGAAGTTGAAGAAAAGCAAGGTTGGTACTCGACAAAGTTACTTGGCGAGTCATTGAGTGGACCTTCAGCTCACCAAAAGTTCCAGTAGGCTAGCCCATGAATAAGAGCAACTCGGCAAGAAAATTGGTGTTTTGGCAAAGCGCCGAATAGATCGGTGATGTTAACCTTGATCACCTAATGTCACAGAAGAGAGGTGGTGAAAGGCCAAGCCAAGAAGGCGATGGAAGGGAGAATTCGGCGCATCTCCGACCAGGTCGGTGAAGCCGACTTATTTCGTCGAATGACCCCAAAGATGAAATTCTGGGAAAGTATAAATGCAATTTTTAATAGAAAAAAAGTAGTTCCCACATTGCCAGTTTTGGGTTTTTTTATCCTAAACATTCTAAACATTATTCTTAGACTTTTTGAGTAGAGATTTAGGGTTTATTTGATTTTGAGTTTCAATAGGAGAATTTTGGGGACTTGTGGATTGTTACCCAAGCTAATGGAAAACATAGTTGGTAACGATTTCTTATTCTTTATTATGTGTGGCTAAAACCCCATTCTTGGGGGTGTGATTATGTAATTGAATGTTTCCATTAGCTTATGGGTGTTAGTATTTACTGATTTTATTGTTGATTTAAAGTGGGTTCAATTAATAGTTGAGCTTTAATTGATGAATTGTAGTTGCAAATACAATTCTAGTTTAGCATTCTAAGCTTGCTTGAGAAAGAAGTATTAGAGTTAAAACCATTAGTTGATGATTGTAGTGATTGGGTTATTGTAGACTTAGCTTGAGAAAGTGGTTCTAAATGCAATCCTACAAATCTAGCTTTAAAAAGTAGGTTGATTGAGGTATTGGGTTGTTTATATGTGTTATGCTTGTCGAGGTTTGAAAGAACTTGCTTGATTCGTGATAGTTGATTGAAAAATGGCTATTGCACCTAAAGCCTAGCCTACACACTAACATTCAACGACTTCTAGTAAATAATAATCACTCATTTTGCAAAATTGGTATTTAATTATTGATCACACTCCAAGAACTACCCTCTACTTGTTCACTCCCGGTTGTTCTTAGTTGTTATTTTTTCACTCAAATCCCTCCATTTGACATTAATTGTCAACCCATGGTCATTTACTTTATTTTTTGCAAAAATGTCTACTTCTACAAAAGATTAGAATACTTTTTTACTTCGTAACCAAATTCTTTACTGTATCACTCCATGTGGGATCGACCCCAACTCTTAGTTGGGTTTATACTTGTTAGCGACCGCCTACACTTAGAATCAGATGAAGTGTAGTTGAGAGTTATCAAAAATGGTGTCGCTGCCGGGGAGTGGTGTCTAGAATTCTTTTAGTGAAGTTTAGTTGTGAACTGATCTTGTTGTAGTTGAATCAACTTATTTTTGTTCTTTGGTGGTTGCTCTTAAACAAGTGAATGAGATGAGTGTTAAGGAGAGCAATTCTAGCCAACTTGGGCACAATGATGACATTGGTAATTTGCACGATGTCAATGACGATCATTTGGCAAGTGCGGGTGCTATTCGATTGCCTCCGACTATGGGGAATGCAGTGTTTCATGTGAACAACACTATGTTGCAACTGTTGGAAATAAAGGGTCTTTTGGAGATCTTGCTACTGAGGATCCTCATGACCACATCCAAAACTTTGTGGATGTGTGTGGGCCATTTTCTTTCAAGAACATCACTCAAGAGTCTATCCATTTTCGTTTGTTTCCCTTTTCTCTAATGGGGGATGTAATGAAGTGGTTAGCTTATTTACCAAGGGAATCAATCACTTCTTGGGAGGAGCTTACTGATGCATTTTTTGTAAGGTTTTTCCCTCCTTCGAAGATGGTGAAATTGCGGGATAATATTTAGAACTTTAAGAGAGTGGATGGTGAACCTATTCATGAGAAATGGTTATGGTTTCAGAAGTTGTTGTTCCAATGTCCAACTCATGCACTCCCGAATGATGTATTGCTATAATATTTCTACCGGAGCCTAGATTCAGTCAACAAGGGTGTGGCAGACCAATTTGTTCGAGGAATCATGCAACAACTATTTGATATAACATTTACTCTTTTTGATGAGATGACGAAAATCAACTATGCTTGGTACACTAGAGAAGATCAAGTGTCTCCTTTGAACATCAGGATGACAAATGAGCAATTGGAAAAGAACCAAGAGCGAGATGGAAACATGGCTAAGATGATGACCCAAATCGACCTATTGACGAAACATGTCATGGAAAGTGGTTCTAAGGCTGTGAATTTGGTCGGAGCTAGTGCAGTAAATCCTGATGAAGTGCACTTTGAAGCTATGTACAATGAAAAAGTGCATTTCTTAACAAATTAGGGAGGAGCTTTCCGTCTGAACTATCTAAGGCTGGGCGGGAATCAAGGTTGAAACAGGGATCAATGATGGTTAGAAAAACCGATATAGGGAATGGCGTGACCGTGGTACGAATTGGAGAGAGAGAGACGGTGACAAAGAATGATATGTACCTCTCCATGAGCGTCAAAAGCCAAAAGAGCAAAGGGTTGATCCTGAAAATTTCGGCACCGAAAATATGCTTGCACTCATCCTCGGCAAAGTGGAAGGATCGGACAAGGTGTTAAATGAAATGAAAGATGACGTCTCTACTCTGAACCAAAAGGTTACCTCACGTTCGGTATCAATTAAGCAGCTGGCAACACAGATGGGTTAGATCTCGACTCATTTAAATCCAAGACCAAAAGGAGGATTACCGAGTGATACCATGGTTAACCTAAAGAATGAAGCTTAAAAGCATGTCTTTGTCGTGCCAGTACATTAAATAAGGCGCTTCTCGAGAGGCAACCCAAGTTTATAGTTTTTAATTTTGTTATTTGAATAACGATTGTTAGATGTCCGGGTTGAAAATTCAAAATTTTGGAAATTTAGGCAATTAGGCGAGCTCAGGTACCTTTCAGCAAGTGGCTGAACAGGTCGGTGAGCCCGATGTGTATCGCCTTTTTGACCAACCGAAGGGTCAGAGTTCTATTAACTTCAGTGGGCAAAAGTGACATTTGATGCATCACCGAGTGGGTCGGCGACAGAAGTGACATCGCCGATCGAGGTGTGAACTGAAGGGTCAAAAGGGTTTCCAACCATTTTAAATTCAAAACTCTCATTTATTTTGTATTTTTAACTCCTGCACTCTTACACTTCAAATTTAGATCATATTTTGCATGTTAATTTTGTGTGGAAATCATTTGCTCGGGGGAAATTTGCATTTTGCTTTCTTATTTGCTCGTCTGACTTTTGGTTTTATTTCTATTTTTGAGGTTGGTGTCCCGAACTTAACTTGATTTATGGTCGTTTGTTATGCATGCTCATATTATTGTTGGATCTATTGCATAATCTTTGATAGTTGGTTGATTTCTAATTAAGGGCTACTGTAGTATCATGTTTACTTTTGTGTTTCAGCCCATAATTGTTGAATTCTGTGTTTAAATTACTTGAAATCGTAGGTGTGTAGTGGTAGTATGTTGGGTTTGGTGAGGGTGAAGTCTGAGTAACCCAAATTGTACCAATCGACTAAATTTGCCCAATAATGGAGCGGGTTATTGTTACACCCTGTAGTCTAGTAGACCAACTAGGGCTAAGTATGAGGGAAATAAGCCAACACAAGGAGGCAAGGGCCAAGGCAAAAGGGCAAGGGCCAAGGCTACCAAAGCTTAACAAGGCACTGCTCGCATCCACGACAGCCTTGACAGCTCGTGGTGGTGAGAGGTAACTCACCAAGGCTGCCTCAAGTTGGGCTCACCTTCACGATCCACTTCACTGTCAGTGGTGAAGACCACGGCTCTTGGGAAGGTTCGTGGTGATGCCTTCAATTCTTAGAGGCTAAAGCAAGGTGGCCTAGACACTGGTCCAAGGACCACGTGTAACACCCCGGAAACTAGTAGGCTAAACTAGAGCTTAACATGAGGGTTAGAGTCATAAACGTACCTCCCCGTACCTAAAAATATAGGGATTTATGTTAGAACGTCAAGGTACAACCCCCAAGGACCTATCATGGGTCCTTGAGGAGGACTTTTAAAGGTTGCATGGGCAGTGACCCACGGAGGGCACCCGCGCCTCGTGGGTCAGGACACACCTTGCCGGTGAGGGGTGTAGGTCAAGCCCTAAAACCCAGGTCTCTGAACCCAGACCACGCTCCACCAGCATGGGCCATGGGTTAGACCTGGAAACTGCTAGTTGGCAGTTACACTTAGGGGCATTTTGGGGATTCCCGATTTAATTAATATTAAGTGGCGTCAGTTTACACTAAATTAGAATAACTATATAAGTTTTTTAAGTCACCAAATTAAGTCATCCAAGCCATTATTCTAAAAATTCCAAAAGAATTTATCCTCTCCAAAAATTCTCTCTCTAGAACTTCAAGAAAGAAGAAGAAGGAAGTTGTAGCTAGGGTTTAAAGGAGCAAGGTTTTCTACTCAACTTCTTTGGAGATTCATAGCTAAGTTATGGTATCTCTTCATCAATGGATAGAATTTATCCATAGAGTCCCTTCAAAACTCAATTTCAAAGGTAAAAATTCCCAAAATCTAGGGTTTGACTCCAAGTCTTGGATTCCTTTCAAACACAATTCTAATGCTTTAATTACTTTATATTATGATTGAATTGATTATTTATTATGGTTTTATGTTGAAATTCCCCAAGAATCCATGAAATCTCCATATTCTCAATTTATGACCTTGTGATATGGGTGAATTGATGAAAGAAGGATATTATGAGATTATGCTTGTAGTAATTGAACTATCTAAATTATGTTATTATCCATGTCTAATTTAGTAATTCTAGATGTGTTTATGGAAAATAATCTATGGTCTTTGAAGGGCAAAGTTTGAGAATTATGCATGATTATGAGGTTTATGTAAATGATTTAAGAACATTTTGAAAGTAAAGTGAATATGATTATGATCTAGTTGTTGTGTTGTTGGAAGGTTATCCTCATGTACACACTTAAGTATGAATATGATATGATGAGAAAGGTTTTCTCACAATACGATGATTCGAAGGTTGAAAGGTTATTCTCACCTATTGAATCTATGAGCTATAGTAGGAGTTATGTTGGATTGAGCATCAAGACATTCTTCTATGAATATGAACTTAAGTCAAGACTTAATATGAACTCCATGGGAATTAATTCTTAGCACCGAGTGGATAGTGCTATGAGATGGAAGCCCTCACGATAGTAGAGACCGGGTTTCTAGGAGCAATCTCTTGGTACGGAAGCCTTCACGATAGTAGAGGCCGGGTTTTCTAGTAGCAATCCCTTTATCCCATAAACTATGTGCCCTCATAGGTATTTATCTAGTGGATCCAGCTAAGCTAAGAGTATGGTTCTACCTTATTCTAGTAGGACAACTCCTTTTCGGTGTGGTGTGGACACTGGATTCCATGTTAAGCTCACATGGTCTATGTCGGTTAAGGCTTATCCCACTATGCTAGTATGAACAAGAATATGAATTATGGACTATTGCTACTCAAGAGGCTTTACTTAGTATGGGTGAGATTATGGGATCTTACTCATGCATTGAACAAGTATGATTTGAGGGTATTTATGGTATGATGATTTATGAGTTGATTATGCTTATGACTTATGTTTTTCCATTATCTTCCAAATAATGCTTTAACTTAGTAAATTGCATGCATTCAACTAAAATGTCCCTTTTAACATGTTTTCATGAGTTTATGTATGGCGATCATACTTAGTGCATTTTTGTACTAACCCATCTTTTCCTACATTTTACCCAAGTGTAGGGTCCGGTTCTCAAGGTGGTCCCCATTGTGACTAAAGCTTGAATTTGATCATTTCTCCTATCTTGTTGGTGAGTCCTCATGATTCGAGGACAGATATTATCATTGTAGTTTCATTTTGTATTTCCTTTTTTAGACTATATTGTATGGGTTGTGACCCTATTTGATTTCGACTATTGTAATAGATGGATAATTGAGACAAATCTAGACTTCCGCTTTCCTTTATGAAAATTTTGAACTTGAAATGCATTTTTACTCTTATTGTTATATTGCTTATGTTATGATAGCTAAGTGGCTTACATGGAGCCTTTCGGGGTTCTATGTGCCTTGTTACATCTAGGGGGTACCCCTGGGTCGTGACATCACGAGAAGGACCACGTCCAGTGGTGAGAACCACAACTCGTGTTGTCTCTCATGTGGCCTGGGTAGTAGGCTGCCAAATAAGGGTAAAATGTGAAATTTTGATTTAAGTTGGAATAATGTGAGGTCCTTTTTTTAGGCCTAGTACAGCTATATAAGTGATTCTAACCCTCTAAACTCACCATTCAAGACATTATTTCCAAAACCCAAAAAGAATCCCAAAGTTCATCCTCTCAAATAATTCTCTCTCTAGAAAAGTGAAGAAGAAGAAGAGGGTCCAAACTAGTTCAAGTCAAGTCTCCATTCTTCCAAGCTTGGTAGTCTTTGTAATAAAGGTACGATGGTTTATTCATCCATGCATTCCTTTCATCCATGGAGCCCCCATGTTTTCCCCAATTTAAAAGAAGAATTCCCCAATTCTAGTTACGATTTCTTTTTATGTTATGGGTATTGATCCAAATGAGTGGGTGATGATTGTTTATGTATATATTGATATAATTACATATTTTTAGGATGAATTTACATGTACCCATGCCTAACTCATGTCTAAAAACATGAAATTGATTAAATTGGATTTTATGCCATGTAAGGGGAAATTGAGGGTTTAGATGTAATCCTCTTGAATTGACGAAATATATTGTAAATCTCTTGAGAATTAAGCATATAGACATGAATTGATGGATATTAATGTATGCATGATAAACCATGATTGGTAATTTTTGAGGTTGGGGGCTATATGATGAAGTGTGAAAAGATTGCCTAAGGGTAAAGCATATAGACATGGATTGATTTAAAATCAAGGCATATATGATGAGTTATGATAATAAGGGCTTTTAGAGTAAAGCTTGCATGTTGTAGTATGTTTATTAGTTTGAGAGTAAAGCTAACATGATGAGTTATGACTAGTAAGGCTTTGAGAGAAAAGCTATATGATGAATGTCGATTGTAGATAGTACTGTTATGGAAGGTTTACCCACATGATGTACCCTATGTATGTATGTATGTATGAATAATGTGAAAGGTTTTCTCACATAGAGTGATTCTAGGTTGAAAGCCTTTCTCAACTAAAATGAATCAAAGCATGTATAAACTATGATAGCTTGACGTAGTCATATGTGATCCCTTAATGAATAGCTTGACTTGGTAAGGCAAGACCAATCATGGTAGCTTGAGTAGTAGATCTCACGGATAGCCTTGGATTGAAAAATTATACCCTTACAAAGGTTTACTTAGACTAGCATACTAGAATGCTTACATGATAGCTTGACTTGGTGAGGCCATATCAATTCATGATAGCTTGGATTGAGCAATAGTACCCTTCCTTGAGTAGCTAGGACTTGTATAGTAAGGTGCTTTTCATGATAGCTTGGTCTAGCATAATGAAGTGATTTTCCTTAGTAGCCTTAAATTGGTAAATCATAATCATTCATGAGTACTGATTTGTCTTGGATTAATAAAGAAGTTCTATTCCATGAATAGTGTGAATATAGGGATTAATCCCTAATCAAGGTAGCATAGTTATGATGAAACAATATTACTTCAAGGAAGTATTGTAAGTATGTTTCTATATAAGATTAATTGTATGATGATAGCTTAGCTTGGATTGTTAAGTGAGTTGCTTTCCTTGACATGTATGAATAGAGATGGGTGACCTATGGATTGAGTAAGAACAAGTTGAGGTTACTTGAGAAGTGTTCCTCTAATGATATGATGATTTATGTGCATTGAATATTCTTATAACTTATGTTGTTATCTCTTATGCTAAGCCTATGTTTTATTTTGACTAATGTTTATGCCATGCTTATGTTAATGATTTATACTAGCCATCATATTTAGTACATTTTTTTACTAACGCATATTGTTGCTTACATTCTTATCAAATGTAGGGTCTGACAATAGTGACTTCCATCCTTGTGGCTAGGATCTTAGTAGAGCAAGCAAGTGAAGATTTGGTGAATCATCATAGCATCGAGGATTTGACCACCTTTACTTTATGTCCTTTATTATATGTTTAGAACTTTTGTATTGGTTGTGTCCCTAAGACTTTCAAGTATTAGATGGTTTGATACAATGTTAAAGACTTCCACTTCGTTTTATGAAACTTTGATGTTCTTTCAAAATGTTTTAAATTTCTGCACCATTTTCTATTATCTCATGTTATGATATTCTAAGGGGCTTGTACGAGACTTCTCGGAGTCTTGTACGCCTTGTTACATCTAAGGGTACACCTAGGTCATGACAAACTTGGTAATAAGAGCACAAGGTTTAGAATCATTCTATGATGTCTCAAAACCACGTCAAGTAGAGTCTTGTTCATGAGTGCGAAGCGCACAACATTTAAGAATCAGAGGCTACTGGATGCTTTGGAAACTTCACTTCTTTATTTCTCTAAGTCGTGCCATAGAGTTTGACTCTATTAAGTCTTTCTCTCAATCCTTACCTGATGGTCTGCAAGATATATTTACTACAAGGGCTAATGCTAAAAGGAATAAGGAAGACCATATGGATCAAGAAGTTCCTCCCCAAGCTCCTACACAAGCTCCAATTGACCTTTTGGCTGACGATGTGTCTAATGCAAAGTTTAGGTCCGCTTTTCAAGTGTTGGCTCAAGCCATGATGGCCCAAGCCAATAGAGAGGTGGTAGCTCCCGTAAACCTAAATGTGGGTACGGCGACTTCAAGAGTAAGGGACTTTATTTGGATGAAACCTCTGAAGTTTTATGGGTCAAAGCTTGATGAAGATCCTCAAGAGTTCATAGATGGTGTCCATAAGGTGTTAGACATTACGGGAGTTACTCCGGAGGAGACGGCGGAATTGGCTGCTTACCAACTCAAAGGGGTTGCTCAAGTTTGGTTTAATCAATAGAAAGAAGCTAGACCGTTAGGAATGGGTCCCATAGAGTGGGAAAGGTTCAAAATTGCTTTTCTATATAGGTTTTTCCCTCTTGAGATGAGAGAAGCTTTTGTGCTTAAGTTTATTAACCTTAGGCAAGGTAATATGAGTTTTAAAGAATATTCGTTGAGGTTTACTCAATTGTCGAAGTATGCTCCATCTTTAATGGCCGACTCTAGGACGACAATGAGTAAGTTTGTGTCGACTGTGTCCGATTTAGTAGTGAAAGAATGGCATACTGCCATTCTCATTGGTGACATAGATATTGCTCGTCTTATGACTTATGCCCAACAAATTGATGAGGAGAAGCTAAAAGGGAGAGCTAGGGAGAAAAAGTGGTCAAGAAATGATGATGATAATTCCTCTCATGTAAGGTCCGATAGACATGGTCTTCCTAAGCATCGACAAAGGTTTTCTGGATAAGATTCGTCCAATGCTTCTAAGTATAGTGAATATAGGGTTTCTAACCCTAAGCCGCAAGGAATTAATAATGGATCCCTATGGCCTGCTTGTGTTGGGTGTGGTAAAAGGCATCTGGGTAGGTGTTTGGCCTGAATGGAGGGTTGCTTTAGTTGTGGTAAAAGTGGTCACAAGATGAGTAATTGTCCAAAGATGAAGGCTAAGGGAAGACAGGGTAAACAAGTTGCTCCTAGTGGTTCAGATGGGAATACATAATAGCAAAATAGGTTTTATGCTCTTCAAGCTAGAGGTGAACAAGAGTGTCCTCCGAATGTTGCTACCGGTATGTGTTTTATACTTTATAGATTCTGATACTGCTTTGTCTTTTGTGACTTGATATGCTAGACCTTGATGTTGTCTTTAGTATGAATTGGTTGCATTATTGTTATGTTTTATAGGTTGTAGGACCCGATATAGTAATTAATAGTTTTGGGTATGTTGTTGGGTTTAGAATCATCTTGTGTGAAGGATATGAAAGCTTAGTGATAACTTGATCCGACCTTAGAATTGAATGAAGCGGTGCTTAGAAAGACCATTTTGGCTTTCTCCCAAGGGGGAGATGGTGTGCTTAGAAAGAAAGGTTGTTGTGTGTTTTTGATGTTCCCATGATTTTCTTATGTTATGTATGTTCATGAAAGCTTGTGTTTTGAAAGAAAAAAAAATGAGTTTGCATGTTTGATTTCCTCATATTGTGGTGCATTGAGTATGATTTGCCTACAGACTTCATGAGATGAATTGATGAACATGTCTTAGCTCGAAGTTGAGAGATTCCTCCTTGGATGAATGTTATGAGTATAGATTGCATATAGGCTCCAAGAGATAGTGTTGAGCATGTTTTAGCTCGGAGATGGTAGTTCCTCCTTGGACATGATTAGTTATGAGATTTCATGCATAATGGGTTGTTAGATGTAGTTCCTACCTTCCATATGATGCATTGAGTATATTTAGCTTGGAGTTGATGTTTCCTCCTTGGTTGTGTGCATTTAGATGTGTTGCATACATAATGGGCAGCTAGTCTAGAGTCGTTTTCTCTATAAACTGTCTAGAACGTCATTCAAGGACGAATGTCCCCAAGGGGGAGATATTGTAACACCACGTAGTCTAGTAAGACAACTAGGGCTAAGTATAAGGGCAATAAGCCAAGACAAGGAGGCAAAGGCCAAGGAAAAAGAGCAAGGACCAAGGCTGCCCAAGCTTGCAAAGGCACTACCCACCTTCACAACAGCCTTGAGGGCTTGTGGTGGCCACCATGACCTGTGATGCCACCTGTGATGGTGAGGCAGTAGCTCACCAAGGTTGCCTCAAGGTTGGCTCACCTTCACGAGCCACTTCACGGGAAGTGGTGAAGACCACGACTTGTAGGAAGGCTCGTGGTGATGCCTTAGAGGCCAAAGCAAGGTGGCCTAGCCACTGGTCCAAGGACCACGAGCAAGACCACAACCAGTGGTGAGGACCATGGCATGTGGTGCCTCTCAAGAGGCTTGGGGCAGTAGGCTGCCAAGTGAGGGTAAAATGGGAATTTCGATTTAAGTTGGAATAAAGTGAGGTTGTTTTGTTTAGGCCCAGTACACCTATATAAGTGATTTTAACCCTTTAAACTCACCATTCAAGACATTATTTACAAAACCTCAAAAGAATCCCAAAGTTCATCCTCTCAAATATTTCTCTCTCTAAAAAGTGAACAAGAAGAAGATTGTTCAAGCTAGGTCAAGTCAAGTCTCCATTCTTCCGAGCTATGTAGGCTTTGTAATCAATGTATGATGGTTTATTCATCCATAGATTCCTTTCATCCATGGATCCCCCATGTTTTCCCCAATTTAGAAGAAGAATTCCCCAATTCTAATTAGGGTTTCTTCTAATGTTATGGGTATTGATCCAAATGAGTGAGTTATGATTGTTTATGTTTGTATTGATATAATTACAGTTTTTTAGGATGAATTGACATGTACCCATGCCTAACTCATGTCTAGAAATATGAAATTGATGTACTTGGGTGTTATACCATGAAAGGGGAAATTGAGGGTTTAAATGTAATCCTTTAGAATTGATGAAATATATTGTAAATCTCTTGAGAATTAAGAATATAGACATGAATTGATGGAGATTAATATATGCATGATGAACCATGATTGGTAGTGTTTGAGGTTGGGGGCTATATGATGAAGTATGATTAGATTGCCTAAGTGTATAGCATATTAACATGGATTGATTTAAAATCAAGGCATATATGATAAGTTATGATGATTAGGGTTTTAGGGCAAATCTTGCATGTTGAAGTATGTTTAGTATGGCTTTGAGAGTAAAGTTAACATGAAGAGTTATGACTAGTAAGGCTTGGAGAGAAAAGTTATATGATGAATGCCAAGTTTAGATAGAATTATTGTGGAAGGTTTACCCACATGATCAACTCTCTCTCTCTCTATATATATATATGTGTGTGTGTATATATATATATATATATGTATGAATAATGTGAAAGGTTTGCCCACATAGAATGATTCTACGTTGAATGGCTTTCTCACCTAAAATGAATCAAAGCATGTATGAACTATTATAGCTTGAAGTAGTGATATGTGATCCCTTCATGAATAGATTGACTTGGTAAGACAAGACCAAGCATGGTAGCTTGAGTAGTAGATCTCATGGATAGCCTTAGATTGAGAAATTGTACCCTTCCAAAGGTTAGCTTGGACTAGCATCATAGAATGCTTGCATGATAGCTTGACTAGGTGATGCCACATCATTTCATGATAGCTTGGATTGAGCAATAGTACCCTTCTTTGAGTAGCTTGGACTTGCATAGTAAGGTGCTTTCCATGATAGCTTGGTCTAGCATAATGAAGTCCTTTTCCTTGATAGCCTTGAATTGGTAAATTGTAACCATTCATGAGTAATGATATGTCTTGGATTAATAAAGAAGTTCTCTTCAGTATGAATATGAGTGACTAATCCCTATTCAAGGTAGCATAGTTATGATGAAACAAGATTACTTCAAGGAAGTACTGTAAGTATGTTTCTACATGAGATTGATTGTATGATGATAGCTTAACTTGGATTGTTAAGTGAGTTGCTTTCCTTGACATGTATGAATAGAGATAGGTGACCTATGTATTGAGTAAGACCAAGTTGAGGTTACTTGAGAAGTGTTCCCTTAATGATAAGATAGTTTATGTGCATTGAATATGCTTATGACTTATGTTGTTATCTCTTATGCTTATAGCCTATGTCTTATGTTGACTAATGTTTATGCCATGCTTATATTGATGATTTATGCTAGCCATCATATTTGGTACATTTTTGTGCTAACATATACTCTTTTCTACATTCTTATCAAATGTAGGGGCCGGCGATATTGACTTCCGTCCTCGTGGCTAGGATCTTAGTAGAGCAAGCAAGTGAAGATTTGTTGAGTCCTCAGAGAATCTAGGATTTGACCACCTTTCCTTAATGTCCTTTATTTTATGTTTAGAAATTTTGTATGGGTTGTTCCCCTAAGACTTTCAAGTATTAGATGGTTTGAGACAATGTTAAAGACTTTCGCTTCGTTTTATGAAACTTTGTTGTTGTTTGAAAATGTTTTAAATTTCCTCTCCATTTTCTATTATCTCATGTTATGATATGGTAAGGGACTTGTGTGAGACTTCTCGGAGTCTTGTACACCCTGTTACATCTAGGGGGTACCCTTGTGTCATTATAAACTTGGTAATCACAGCGAACCCTTTTCTATATAAAGTTTTATTCAGCACCAGCAGAAATACTTTATGACGAAATTAAGCCAGTTATACAAGTTATCAAAATTGGACTAACTAGAGAGATGATTATACCAGAGAAGATAGAAGAAAAAGACGAGATACAAAAAGTAGAGATACCAGCATTTTATGCAGGGAAAAGGATTATCGGAATAGCTACTAAACTGAATGAATTAACATCCAATTATTTAAACAATAATTCAATATGGAGTTATTATTCAAGAGAACAAACAATGATATATTCGAATTGTCGAGAATTTAGAGCAGCTAATTTGGAAGAACTCAGGCAATGGGCATTAAGTCTGTTAAAACCTGAACAACAACCTACAACAAGAGCTATAAGGAATGACTTTATCTCATCGGAAATAATGACCAGATACTGTAAAACTATTGGCCATAAATATCCAGATCATCAATGTTCCAAATGTCAAGGCGAAGATAACGTGATCCCAGACGTGCAGCTAGAGTAAAAACAAGAAGTGACAAGACCGACAAGATAAAAAGGAAAAGCTATGCTAAGTGGAGCTACTTTATGAAAAGAAAAAGTAACTGCTAGTAGTAATATTGTACAAAGATGTAAAGTAAAGTTATTTGTCTTATTGTTGAATGTAAAGTTAGTGGGAATCTTATGTAAATTAGTGCGGATGTAAATTATTAGGATAGATATAAAGTTGTAAAGTAACTATAGTACAATATAAAGTAACTATAGTAAGGTTACTTATATTAGTATAAATAGATAGCCATTATGGCATAGAGGAGTAAGACTTTCTACACGGAAAGCAAACCCCTCTTTGTGAACAAATATTCTCTCAAATAAAATTCTAAGTTTCAGTTAAACTATGGATCAACACA
>NC_064293.1:1249595-1269177 GCF_019186545.1 Solanum stenotomum
TTGAGTTTGATATTTCTTTTGTATTAAACTCTCAGATTTGATATATTCAGTTATAGTATATGGGTATTCCCCATCTTTTCAGATTTACTTATGAATTAGCTTCCGCATCAGTTTATTATCTTTAGTATGCTCATGATCATGCCAGCAGGGTTAGCTTGGGATCACTTGTGGTCCTAGGTCCCGTGTCCGCGTCTTGGGGGTAGCTCGGGGCGTGACAGATAATATACTATTATATTCAAGAACAGAAGAAGACCATATCAGATTATTAGAAAAATTTATACATATTATAATACACTCAGGAATAAGTCTAAGTAAGAAAAAGGCAGAAATAATGAAAAAACAGATAGAATTTTTAGGAATACAAATAGATAAGAATGGTATAAAAATGCAAACTCATATAGTACAAAAAATAATAAATTCTGAAGAAAAAATAGATACGAAAAAGAAATTACAATCGTTTTTAGGATTAGTAAATCAGGTAAGAGAATATATACCTAATTGAGCAAAAAATCTAAAACCTTTACACAAAAAATTGAAGAAAGACGTAGAATATTATTTTGATAAAAAAGATCAAGAACAAATACAAAAAATAAAATCATTATGTGAGAAGTTACCTAAGTTATATTTTCCCGATGAAAATAAAAAATTTACATACATAGTAGAATCAGATGCAAGCAAAATAAGTTATGGCGGAGTACTAAAATATAAATACGATAAAGAAAAAATAGAACATCATTGTAGATATTACTCAGGGACATTTACAAATCCCGAAATAAAATGGGAAATAAATAGAAAAGAATTATATGCACTATATAAATGTTTATTAGCTTTTGAACCATATATCGTATATAATAAGTTTATTGTAAGAACAGATAACACGCAGGTAAAATGGTGGATCACAAGAAAGGTACAAGATTCAGTTACAACAAAAGAAATAAGAAGACTAGTATTAAATATACAGAATTTTACATTTACAATAGAAGTAATAAGTACTAAAAAAAATATCATTGCAGACTACATTTCAAGACAAAGCTACACAGACGAATCTAGATAAAGATGAAAAAATATTCAATGTACAAAGATAGATAACATGGATAAAGAGCTACAACAAATAAAAAGTCAGCAGCATGACGGTAAATATGCGGAGCTAAGTCGATCGGAAGACTTAAAAATTCCAGAGCTAGAAGGTGATGGGAAACACTGAAAAACCCAAGCTAACAATTTGTTACATGCAGCTATAGGTAGCACATCATCTACAAAAGAGGAAAAAAGATATGTTAACACAAATATGAACAAGATATTTGATAAACCATTTAAACCTAGAAATCAAAACCCCTTATTTGTACCACCACAAATAAATACCTATAAAGACAGCCTAGGACAAGATAAGAAGATCTATAACCATATAACTAGAGCCTACATAGAAAACGTCCACAAAATACAAACCTTTTTAAATAAAAACCCCAGATCTAAAAATACCCAAAATCCACATGAAGATTATATTACTCAAACTTTGCAAGGATACAACAAACATATCGCACTACCTAAGACAAATGCAAATCTAGTAGCAACTTGCTATAACTATGGATTACTAAACACAGTATATACCCAGACGGGAGATGAAATAGCTACAATACCAGAGTTACACATGGCTTTTATGAACTATAAAAGAATAACTAAAGGAACCCTTTTCTATATAAAGTTTTATTCAACACCAGCAGAAATACTTTATGACGAAATTAAGCCAGTTATACAAGTTATCAAAATTGGACTAACTAGAGAGATGATTATACTAGAGAAGATAGAAGAAAAAGACGAGATACAAAAAGTAGAGATACCAGCATTTCATGCAGGGAAAAGGATTATCGGAATAGCTACTATACTGAATGAATTAACATCCAATTATTTAAACAATAATTCAATATGGAGTTATTATTCAAGAGAACAAACAATGATATATTCGAATTGTCGAGAATTTAGAGCAGCAGATATGGAAGAACTCAGGCAATGGGCATTAAGTCTGTTAAAACCTGAGCAACAACCTACAACAAGAGCTATAAGGAAAGACTTTATCTCATCGGAAATAATGACCAGATACTGTAAAACTATTGGCCATAAATATCCAGATCATCAATGTTCCAAATGTCAAGGCGAAGATAACGTGATCCCAGATGTGCAGCTAGAGTAAAAACAAGAAGTGACAAGACCGACAAGATAAAAAGGAAAAGCTATGCTAAGTGGAGCTACTTTATGAAAAGAAAAAGTAACTGTTAGTAGTAATATTGTACAAAGATGTAAAGTAAAGTTATTTGTCTTATTGTTGAATGTAAAGTTAGTGGGAATCTTATGTAAATTAGTGCGGATGTAAATTATTAGGATAGATATAAAGTTGTAAAGTAACTATAGTACAATATAAAGTAACTATAGTAAGGTTACTTATATTAGTATAAATAGATAGCCATTATGGCATAGAGGAGTAAGACTTTCTACACGGAAAGCAAACCCCTCTTTGTGAACAAATATTCTCTCAAATAAAATTCTAAGTTTCAGTTAAACTATGGATCAACACAATGCAGATACTACACAGGTATATACATTTATGATTATGCATAACTAAATCTATTAATTCCTGAATATCATAGTAATGATAGAATAAATTTATATTAGTTATTATATACTAGAATTATTGTTAGATGTTTTCTAGTTTGTTAACATGAGGAAAGAAAGGAAAACTTCCAGACTATGCCATCCTAAAGTTGAAACCATAGGCATGAGAAGCCGTAAGGGGAGTAAACATAGTTGAGGCGCTATTAGGAAGACAATACTTTTGAAAGTACGATGTTAACAGTGATAGGAAAACATGTTGAAAATAATCTAGTTTATAGTAATCTAATATGAATAATATTCGTCAAGACTATGGTATAAGGGAATTATATTTAACAATTGTTATGTCTGATTTACATAATGAAATGATATTAGCATATAAAACATTGATCCTGTATATACTCAAAGATATAAAAGTTATTGATCTAAAAAGGATAATATGGAATAAAATATTTGAAGAAGAAGAAGAAGAATTAATGAACCAGGCATGGTATGAATTTGAGATAGATAGAGTAGAAATAGAAATGTTAAAATTTAACTTAAGTNCCCCCCCCCCCCCCCCCCAAAATTGGTATCAGAGCTAAGTAATAAAAGATAAGAGATGAATGATAACGAAAACCATAAGTATGAAATAATCCGAGAAATAATATTAAATAGACAAGAATTAAAACATAAACAAGAAAGGCTTCAATACAATATATATGCAGGAGTATGTCAAAAATCCATACTAGCTCAAAGAAAAGTAATAATTAAATTACAACATGAAATATCAAGATTAGAGTATAAACTAAAACATAATCTTAGATGAATAAGGAAGAATTTGCTATAGAAGAAAAAACTTATGAGAATCCGGAAGGATTAAAAATAAAAATAATATTTTCAAACTTAGGAAGAAGATATAAAAAAATAGGTGAAAATCTATATTTAATGATAGAAAAAGAAACAGTAAAATTAGAAGATAGTCTAACTGCAATGGTACGAATAACTAAAGAAAATGAAGAAATAGATAAGAAAAAAGAAATAGTTATGATAAAACAACAAGCAAAATTAGAAATACAACAGATTAAAGAAGAAAAAAATGATAAAATAATTGCATTAGAAAAAGAATTAAATATGCTTAAAGAATTATATGTAACTAAACAAAAAGAAAAAGAAACCGAAATAGAATTAAAAATGGAAATAGAAAAATTTAAAGAAAAATTAAACCCAGACATAAGAGTAGATGATGTTGATATAGAAGATGGAAATTGCTCAAAACAAGGTTCAGATATAAGTGAAACATACACGGAAATACTAGAAAAAATAGGCGATGATAATACAATAGAAATAAATACTGAAGAAGTAAAAAATGAAGCAAGTACAAGTAAAGTAAAAAACCCAAAAACATTAAGTCCTGATTATTATACGGTTAGTTATGAAGAATATGATAGATATGATAGTCTATGGAATAAACGGTTAAACAGAAATAAAAAATGGACACCATCCACAATAACAGGAAATAATGGTTTTTTAGATTTAGATTGTGTAGCAGATATAAATAAAACAATACAACTATGGGTAGGATATATATCAAAACAACTAATAGATAACAAAATTGGAATGATAGAAGTACCAGGATATATAGAAAGAACACTTATAGGAACGGCAAAATTATGGTTACAAAACTTATTAGAAGAAAGTATAAAAACATTAAGAAATAATAAGAAAATAGATGGAGAAATTGCAACTACACCAATTGAAATATTAAATAAATATGAAATAGCTATAAGGAATGAATTTAGCAATACAGCTACAGAAGTAGAAGAACAAAATAAAGAAAAACAACTAAATAGAAATTTAATGGTAAAATTAGCCATATGTAATATGTGCTATATAGACGAATACACATGCGTATTTAGAGAATATTATTATAAAGGAACATATAGTATAGACGAAGCAAAAGAGATAAGAAAATTGTATTTTACAAAATTACCAGAACCATTTAGTTCTAAAATAATAAAAGATTGGAATGAAGCAGGATTACAAGATACCCTAGGAGCAAGAATGAGATATTTTCAAAAATGGTACTCAGAAATATGTGAAAAATATAGAGAAGAAATGAAAATGGAAAAAACAATAATTAAAAATTTAGCATGCTGTAAAGATAAGATAGCACCTCAATTCAGATGTAATGATAATTATTATAAAAAGAAATATAGAAAACTAGGACAGTATAAAAAATATAAATCTCAGTATAAGTATAAAAGACCAAGAAGGAGATATTATATAAAAAATACTAAAGCAAAAAGACCTTTTAGGCCAAAAAGAAAAATATCAGAATGTATATGTTATAATTGCGGAAAACTAGGACATTTAGCTAAAGATTGTAAATTACCAAAAAATCCAAAGAAAAAACAAATATCAGAAATAATAATTAATGAAGAAGTATATACACAAATAGACTATATAGATTATGAATTAGAAAGTGATGATAGTATGTATGAACTTGAAGAAATTGAAATAGGATTATCCAAGAATGAAATAGAAACCAATAATGACTGAAAGAGAAGTAAAAATAATAAGTAAAGACGAATATATAAACGAAGAATCTGCAGAGCAAAAGGTAATATTTGATATTAATATATTTGAACAAATAAAAGGAAAAGAATTAGACCTTAGTGTAGAGTATTGTTCATGAGTGTGAAGCGCGCCTCATTTATGAATGAGAGGCGACTAGATGCTTAGGAAACTTCACTTCTGCATTTCTCTAAGTCGTGTGATAGAGTTTAACTCTACAAGGTCTTTGTCCTAATCCTTACCTGATGGTCTGCAGGATATGACTACTAGAAGTGTTTTTGCTTGAATGACCAAGGGAGAAAAGGTTAACCAAGGAGCTCCTCATCAAGCTCCTCAAGCTCCGGTTGACCCTTTAGCCAACCAAGTGACTAATGTGGAGTTTAGAACGGTTTTTCAAGTGTTGGCTCAAGCCGTGACGCCCTAAGACAATAGGGAGGTTGTGAATCCCGTGAACCCAAATGTGGGTATGGCGGCATCAAGAGTGAGAGACTTCACAAGGATGAATCCTCTGGAATTCTATGGTTCTACGGTTAAGGAAGATCCTTAAGATTTTGTTGATGAGGTCTATAAGGTTTTTGCTATCATGGGAGTGACTCTGGTAGAGAAGGCAGAATTGACCACTTGCCAACTTAGTGGAGGTGCTCAAGTGCATGAGTTCATTAATCTTCGACAAGGAAATATAAGTGTGAAGGAATATGGCTTGAGACTTACTCGATTGTCTAAGTATGCTCCTTCTAGAGTTGCCGACTCTAGGGCAAGGATGAGCAAGTTCATTTTAGGTGTCTCTGAATTGGTTGTAAAAGAGTGTCGTACGGCTATGTTTGTCCATGAAATGGATATTTCTCGTCTCATGGTCCATGCCCAACAAATTGAAGAGGAAAAGATCAAAGAATTGTCTAGAGAAACAAAGGGGGAAAGGACATATGATAGTAACTATTCATACTCTAGGTCCAGTGGATGTGGTCGTTCAAGGTTTCGACAAAGGTTTTCCAAGAAAGGTTCTTCTAGGGCTTCTCCAAGGTTCAAAAATGAAGGGTGTCTAACCCTAAACCTCAAGGATATGATAATGGGTCTTCATTGCCTAATTGTGCTAAATGTTGAAGAAAGCATGAAGGTAAATGTCTAGCGGGTTCCAATGCTTGTTTTGATTATGGTAAGATAGATCATAAGATAAGAGATTGTCTTTCGCTTGCTAAGAATGAGGGAGATAATCGTCATAGAGCTCAACCCTATCCTTTATCCGGTCCAAGTGGTTCGGGTGCTAGTGCTCCTAAGCAAAATAGGTTTTATGCTATCCAGACTCGAGGTGAACAAGAGGATTCTCCCGATGTGGCTACCTGTATGTTGAAAGTTTTCCAACTAGATGTATATGATTTACTTGATCCTGATGCTACTTTGTCTTTTGTGACACCATATGTGGCTATAAGATTTGATGTGTATACCGAAGTGTTGTTAGAACCTTTTTTTGTCTCTACTCTTGTTGGTGATTTTGCGATGGCTGAGAGGGTTTATAGAAAGTGTCCCATTTCCTTATCCCATAGAGTTACTCTTGTTGACTTGGTAGAGCTTAATATGCTAGATGTCTATGTCATCCTTGGGATGGATTGGTTGTACTCTTGCTATGCTTCTATTGATTGTAGAACTCGTGTAGTCAAGTTTCAGTTCCCGAATGAGCCTATTCTAGAGTAGAAGGGGGGAAATTCTTTGCCGAAAGGTCGGTTCATTTCTTATATTAAAGCTAGAAAGATGATTTCTAAGTGTTACTTGTACTATTTAGTTAATGTGAGGGATATGGATTCTAAAACCCCTAGTCTTGAGTCGGTCCCCATTGTTAATGAGTATCTGGAAATGTTCCCAGATGATTTACAAGTATTCCTCCCGAAAGGGAAATAGATTTTGTATTGACATTCTCCAAAATAC
The DNA here is from genome assembly GCF_019186545.1 of Solanum stenotomum. Lineage (NCBI taxonomy): Eukaryota > Viridiplantae > Streptophyta > Magnoliopsida > Solanales > Solanaceae > Solanum > Solanum stenotomum. The sequence continues at coordinate 1,256,676 of NC_064293.1, forward strand.
GCAGCCTATATCTATTTCTCCTTATATAATGGCTTTGGTAGAACTTAAGGATTTAGAGTAACAATTGAAAGATTTGTTGGATAAGGATTTCATCCGACCGATTATCTCTCCATGGGGTGCTCCAGTTTTGTTTGTTAAGAAATATGATAGTTCACTCTAAATGTGCATTGACTATCAGTAGTTGAATAAGGTGTCCATTAAGAATAAGTATCCTCTTCCAAGGATAGATGATTTGTTTGACAAACTCCAAGGTGCAAGTTACTTCTCTAAGATCGGCCTTAGATCAGGTCATCACCAATTAAGGGTGAAAGAAGATGATATTCTGAAAATGACTTTTAGAACCCGGTATGGTCATTATGAGTTCTTGGTGATATCTTTTGGCTTGACTAATGCTCCATTTGGCATTTATGGATTTGACACATAGGGTTTTTAGCCAATACCTTGATATGTTTGTAATTGTGCTCATTGATGATATTTTGATCTATTCAAGGAGTGAGGATGACCACATTGATCATTTGAGGATTGTGTTGCAAATCCTTAAGGAACATCAACTCTTTGCAAAGTTTAGCAAGTGTGAGTTCTGGCGAAGGTATGTAGCTTTCCTTGGTCATATTGTTTCAAGTAAGGGTATTGAGGTAGACCCTAAGAAAATAGATGCGGTCAAGAGTTGGCCTAGACATGTATCACCTTTGGACATTAGAAGTTTCTTGGTTTTGGTCGGTTATTACTAACGGTTTGTAAAGGGGTTTTCTTCCATTGCCTCTCCATTGACAGTTTTGATTCAAAGGATGGCTAAGTTTGTATGGTCCAGATTATGTGAGAAGAGTTTGCAAGAGTTGAAAGATAGACTTACTTCCACTCCGGTTTTGACTTTACTAGAAGGGACAGATGGTTTTGTGGTATATTGTGATGCCTCAAGAATTGGGTTAGGATGTGTGCTTATGCAAAATGGAAGGATTATTGCCTATACTTCAAGGCAACTTAAGGTCCATGAGAAGAATTATCCGACCCACGATCTTGAAACAGCGGCGGTGGTTTTTGCCTTAAAGATATGGAGGCACTATTTGTATGGTGTTCATGTAGATGTGTTCACCGATCACAAGAGCTTGCAATATGTGTTTAATAAAAAAAATCTGAATCTTCACCAAAGAAGGTGGCTTGAGTTATTGAAAGATTATGATATGAGTGTTCTTTATCACCCCGGTAAGGCGAATGTAGTAGCGGAAGTTCTTAGCCGATTATCAATAGGTAGTGTTGCCCATATAGAAGAAGATAAGAAAGAATTGGTACGAGATGTACATAGATTGGCCCATTTGGGTGTTCAGTTAGTGGATTGCACCAAGGGTGGTGTTATGGTCCACAATGGTTCCGAATCATCTTTTGTGAGTGATGTGAAAGCTAAGCAATGTCTTGATCCGACTTTGGTTGAATTGAAATAAGTCGTGCTCAAGAAGTTCGTTGAGGTTTTCTCCCAAGGGGGAGATGGTGTACTTAGATATCAAGGTCGATTATGTGTTTCAAATGTTGATGACATAAGGGAACGAATATGATAGAAGCCCATAGTTATCAGTATTCCATTCACCTAGGAGTCACCAAGATGTACCGTGATTTACGGGAGGTCTATTGGTGGAATGGGATGAAGAAGGATATTGCGGGATTTGTGGCTAAGTGTCTAAATTGCCAACAAGTGAAAGTTGAGCATTAGAAACTGGGACATTTATCCCAAGACATTAGCATTCCTACTTGGAAGTGGGAAGACTTGATTATGGACTTTATAGTAGGGTTGCCACATACTCGGTGACAATATGATTCGATTTGGGTCATAGTAGACCAAATAATGAAATCGGCTAATTTCATTCCCGTCAAAGTTTCTTATGCGGCGGAAGACTATGCTAAGTTATATTTGAGGGAAATGGTAAGGTTGCATGGAGTGCCCTTGTCCATCATCTCCGATAGAGGTACTCAGTTTACTTCTCAGTTTTGGAAGTCATTCCAATAGGGTCTTGGCACTAAACTGAAGCTTAGCACAGCTTTTCACCCACAAACCACTGGGCAAGCGAAGCGAACGATCCAAAATTTAGAGTATATGTTAAGAGCATGTGTCATCGATTTCAAGGGAAATTGGAATGATCACTTACCATTTATAGAGTTCACTTACAATAATAGCTAACATTCTAGTATTGGTATGGCTCTCTTTAAAGCTCTCTATAGTAGTAGGTGTAAATCTCCTATAGGGTGGTTTAAGATGGGTGAAGTGGCCTTGATAGGACCCGAATTAGTTCATGAGGCTATGGAGAAAGTACGACTTATTAGAGAGAGGTTGAGAACAACCCAAAGTCGTCAAAAGTCCTATGCCGATGTTAGAAAAAAAGATCTTCAGTTTAAGGTTAGTGATTGGGTCTACTTGAAAATCTCACCTATGAAGGGTGTGATGTGATTCGGGAAAAAAGGGAAGCTTAGTCCCTAATACGTAGGCCCGTATCAAATTTTGAGACGTGTTGGTAAGGTTGCTTATGAGCTTGATTTGCCTAATGATTTGGCAACAGTGAATCCGGTATTCCATATCTCTATGCTTAAAAAGCGTGTTGGAGATCCGACATCCATAGTTCCCCAAGAAGGCTTGGGGGTTGATGAAAGTCTCTCTTATGAAAAGGTACCAGTAGAGATCCTAGACCGGTAAGTTAAGAAGTTGAGAAACAGTGAAGTTGCTTCCGTGAAGGTTTTATGGAGGAATCATTTAGTTGAGGGTGCTACTTGGGTGGCCGAGGCTGATATGAAGTCAAAATATCCTCATCTTTTTCCTTCTACTCTAGCTTGAGGTAATGAGTTCCTCATGGTTTGCTCTTTGTTTGAAGTCATGTGAATTTTAGATGTTCCCATGATTTCCTTATGTTTTTCATGTTCTTGAAAACTTGTGTTCGGAAAGAAAATGAGTTTATATGAATGATTTTCCTCATGTTTTAGTGCATTGAGTATGAGTTGCCTATAGACTTCATGAGATGAATTGATGAACGCCCTTTAGCTATGCTTTTTTAGAACGAATTGCATATGAGCTCCATGAGATTGTGTTGAGCATGCTTTTAGCTTGGAGAAGGTAGTTCTTTGTTGAACATGGGTAAATTTGAAATTCCATGCATAATGGATTGTTGGATGTAGTTCTTACCTTCCCTTGAGATGCATTGAGTATGTTAATCTTGGAGATGAAGTTCCTCCTGGGTTGTGTACATTTTAGATTAGTTACATGCATGATGGGCCGCTATTATCGAGTCTTTCCTTTAGAAGGTCTTTAAAAACTCATTCGAGGATGAATGATCCCAAGGGGGAGATAATGTAACACCCCAGATTTAGAAAAGGGAAAATCCTCACTTTGTAGTCTACTAGGCGATCCGCCGAGACTACTTGGTGATCCGCCAAATAGACCTTCCTCGCCTTTTGGCTTGGTTCCTGTTTGCCACCATTCTGTAATTTTGGGCGAGCCAAGTCAGGCTCGTCGTTCTAGTCAGTGCCTCTCTATAGTACGTTCCCCTATCGCCTAGTGGTCTGCCTCCATGAAGTGGCTTACTGTAAAATTAGGCGAGCCAAGGGATCACTTCGCGAGTCACCAAGTGCCCTTAGGCAAGCCTCATCATGCAGTATCTTCAATAATAAGTCAGGTCCCTTGTGTCTTTTCCAATTTGTTCTAATTCGATACTACGTCGTTTTCCCATCTTATAAAGACCTATATAAGTATCCTTCTCTCAAATTTCCCCAATTTAATACCCATTCTCTCAAGATAAAAAAGAAAACCAAAGTCTTCCTCTCACATATTTCTCTCTCTAGAACTTAAAGAAAAGGAAAGAGTTGGAGCTAGGATCAAGGTCAAGTCTCCATTCCTCAAGAATTTGTTTGATTTTTAATCAAGGTATGATGGCTTGTGATCCATGGAATCCTTTCTTCCATGGAGTCCCTAAGATTCCCTAATTGAGAAGATGAAATTCCAAATTTGAGTTAGGGTTTCTTCCAATGTTGTGGGTAATGATTAATGTTGATCCAATTGAGTGGATTATGATTGTTTATGATTGAATTGATAGGATTACATGTTTTTAGGATGAATTTACATGTACCCATGCATAACCCATGTATAGAAAGATGAAATTGATGTAAATGGGTTTTATGCCATGAAAGGAGAATGTGTGGGTTTAGATATATTCAATCTAGGACTGAAGAGATACATTAGAATTGAAGCTTATATGATGAATCATGATTAGAGGTGCTTTGAGATTGAAACCTATGAGATGATTATGATATTGAATTGCTTGAGATTGAGCATATAAAATGACTATGAGATATAGTGCTTTGAAAGTAAAGCTTATGTTGTCAATTGTTAACTATTGATGTAATTGTTGTGGAAGGGATAGTTCCCATATGAATTGCATATGTTATGCATGTGAAAGGTTTTATCACATCGAATGATTCTAGGTTGAAAGGATTGCTCACCTAAAATGAATCTAATGTTAAAGACTAAGAAGTTGATGAGGCTAGAAGCGATTACCCATGGCCTCCAAATGAGTTGGACAAGAGGCAACTCCCCATGTTCTTAAGATATGATTTGGTCAAGAGGCAACAAGAGGTGAATACCCATGTGACATGATTGGACAAGAGGTGAATAACCATGATCCATATGTAATGTTGGACAAGAAGCAAATACCCATGATCCATATGTTAGGTTAGACTAGAGGCGAATACCTATGATCCATATGTTAAGAAGGACTAGCGGCGACTACCCATGTTCCTTTATAGTAAGGTAAAAGAGGTGATTCCCCATGTCTATAAAAGATAAACTAGACTATGTTATGATGAATGATGAGCTGGGATTGTTTCTTGAGTTGCCTTCCATGATGAGTAAGGATGATTTGAGGTTACTTTAAGAAGTATTCCTTTTATGTTGATATGACATATGATGTGCATTGATTATGTTTTATGACCTTTATGGTCTAACTCCTACGCTTATGTTGATGTTTATGCTACCTATCATATTTAGTACATGTTTGTACTAACGCATACTTTTTCCTACATTTCTTATCCAAATGTAGAGTCTGGCGATCTCGACTTTCATCCTCATGGCTAGAATTTTAGTAGAGCAAGACTTGAAGATTGGTAAGTCCTCATAAAATTCGAGGATTTGACCACCATTTCTCTTATGTTCTTTTATTTTATGCTTTGAACATTATTTTATGGGTTGTTTCCCACGATATTCATGTTTTAGATGGTTTGAGCAAAGTGTAATAGACTTCTACTTTTGATATAAAACTTTGATGTTGGTCGAAAAAAATGTTTTAAATTTCTGCTCATTTCTACTATCTTATATTATGAAAGTTAAGTGGATTATATGAGGTCTCTCATGGTCTTGTATTCCATGTTACATCTAGGGTATACCCCAGGGTCGTGAAAACAAAGCCCTGAGGCTTACCTTCCTCGGTCTGGGCATTTTACACAGAGTATTGGAGGCCGGTTCCAAAGGGAAAGAAGAAGGCCAGCTCATTCGCACCGGTTGATCATGTGGTAGTGTGTGGTAAAAAGGTTAAATGCACCAGTACATACATTAATGAGGTGTTGGGGTGTACTATGAATGTGATCCATTTCTTGGTGGATCAGATACAAAGAAAGACCCTCGATGACCTAAAGGGGTGGTTGGATTTTTTTATTTCTAAAATCACACCGTCGTAGATCGAGGTTGGGGTCCACATTGAGAAGAAGGACCTGATTATAGGTGCGGTATTGGTTTTGATTCATTAACAACACATTGATGCCTTTCCAGAATGAGTCCATACTCCGGCATCCTAAGGCGGCTTTGTTGGGATCTATCATTGACCGGGATAGACTTAAACTCGGATTGATCATTGAGCAATAGATGGACATAAGGGCCAAATAGAGCCAGACATCACTTTCTTTTTCGGTGCAGATCACAGAGTAGTGCCGGCGTGCTCGAGTGCCCTTTGTGGCAAAGACGGATGTAGAAGTGACTCCCACTTCCTCTACTGACATATAGAGGATTGAGGCCGAGTACACTAGGAACGAGGCTGTGAGGACGAGAGCAGCACTGGTGGACACCTCCCTGGTTGTTGATGTAGAGATGCTAGAGACAGATACAACCCTTCCCACTCAGGCTAGTGAACCCTCAGGTACTCCTATCACAACTGTTACTGCTCTTTCTTTGATTGTTGCTACGACTACTACTACTACTGTTGATGCCCGTCCCCTATTGAAAGAGGTAATGTTATACAATATGAGCCATCTAGCCCAATCTATTGATATACATGCTTCCCGGGTTGAGGCAATTGTCCCCAGACTGATTGAGAGGGCCATTGTTGTTGCCCTAGCTCCTATCCGAGCTGAGTTATGAGAGAACTGGGAGTTGATCACCACACATGGCTTAGCCTTAGACCTCACGGTGCGAGTGGAGGCATGTGATCAGGGTAGACGCAAGTCAGCTGATGTCACGGTATTGAGAACCGATGTTTCTAGTCTGAGACGTGATGTGGATGAGCTCAATCCACGTATTTGTCTATGTTTTTCGGCAATATGTACCTTCCTGAGGTTTTGAGTACAGCGATGCCAACTATTTCTGAGATCCCTCCTGATACTACTATTGGAGATACTACTAAAGTTGATGATGATGCCGAGTCGGATACTCCCGAGACTGAAGAGGAAGAGCTTGGCACCCATGATGCAGCGGTGTATGTTGACTTGGAGGATTTAGAGGGTGCGATGGTACATTCGACCATGGAGGCCTCTCTTCGGGACACTTTAATGGTTGGCTCCAGTGGCACAAAGGATGGAGATAATTCGGGCACTGATACCAGATATAGAGAGCCCCAAATGTGCAGAGTTCACCTCAGGCTTAGCCTAACAGGGGGATCTTTACTCTCCTTTAGTTTTACTTTTGAGACTGTTTATTTATTTTGTATTAAGGATAATGGTAGGCTTTGCTTGGCGGGGTGAGGTATCTTCATACCTACCTCTTTTGGGTTGCATTTAGCTTATTGTGAATGTTTATTTTTGATAGCTTGTTCTGAATGCTTATTTTAGCAACTGTTGGGTTTTGTTTGATTCTTAATGTGAATGTTGGTTCTTCATCTAAATTAAAATTTCACCTCTTGATTTTTGTGAATATGGTTGTTCTCTTGCATATTTGAGTATCAGTTGTGATCAATACCGATAAATTGAATAGTTTTCTTGATTGAACGATATGTTTGTGCGATTCCAATGAGGAAAATTTGAATTGCATAAGTCATGTGTGAACTCTTAGCATCTCATTGTGACCGGCCTATTGTTGAAATGCATCTTATGATGATTGTTGGACGCGAGCTAAATTTGTAAAATCGTTATTGATGGTTGTGTTGAATGTCATGTGTGGTTTGTCTTGAAATGTGTGCTTGGTGGTACATAGAACTTTCCCTATTGGTCCAATCGACTAATGTAGGCGAATGATAGAGATGATCTTAGGCACAAGTTTTGGAGAGTGAACCAAATTGCTATTATACCTCTTTGTGACCACCTTGTGAGAGTGTGAGCCTAGTTTGGCACCATTTGAGTCTAACCTTTTCTTTGGATGACACGTGAATGATTTGACCTCTTTCCCCATCACCTAAAACCTTTATGAAACATTGGTATGTTTGAATAGCCAACTTAGGCCAAAAGCCTAAGTTGGGGGTGTGGTGAAAAATGAGAAAAGTCAAGAAGTTTGTGAAAAATTTCCCTTGATGGATTCTGTTGGAAAAGTTGGAACCCCTCTATATAAAAAAAAAAAAAAGAAGAAAAGAAAAAGATTGAAAAAGAATGTTGCAATGAATCTTGTGCAATGGATAAAAGAAAAGAGGTGTCCAATGAGTCAGGCTTAAAAAAACTTAGGGTGGATTGGGAAAATTAAAAAGAGTGAAAGAAAAGGAGAAAAAGTGAAATGCAAGCCATGCTTCATAAAGGTAGAAGTCACTGAGCCAAAATGATCATACCTTTACCCTCAACCCCGCTACAAGCCTTGAAAGAGTGATCTTGATTGAGCTTAATATCATGTTGATTGGAAAATACGGGCAAGCCTATGGGTAAAATCATACATGTGTTTATCTTTGAGAGTGTGAGAGTTGATTTTGATTCCTTACTTCTTAAATATTGATGAGCTTTGTGTAGGCATGGAATTATTCTTGATGTGAGGGCATTAGAATACTTTTGTTGAGCTTGAATTTACATTTGAAGCAAGCATTGTGAACTTGATTTCTATTTGATGATGGCTAGTGTAACACTCCCTAAATACTAAAACAAAGGTTTGCATGTCAATACACCATTCCTTAATTAATTTAGTATGTTTTATTCTCATTTTTTTAGGAACTTGAAATTTTGTGATATTTGCAAACTTGCTTAACATAAATCATGATCTTAATTTAAGGGATTGTATTGGGGTATTTACGTAATATTCTAATTGGAAATATTTATAACTTGAAAGGGAGGTGAGGGATATACATAAAGGTATATATGTATGCTTTTTGGGCAGCAAACTTTTTATTTGGGCAGCCACCTTTTAGGGACAGTTGTAAAGTGATAAACATCACTTTTGTGACTATATATTCACACCTCCTCTAGTAAAATTTGTTTTCCTTAACTCTAAGAAACCTGGAGAACTTCCTCTAACCATATTAATCAAAAAATCACAAGAAAACCCTGGTCCTTTAGGATGGAAGTCGAGACACATCACACCTTTTGGTGAGTAATCGAAATCTGTTTTTGAGCTGAGTAGTGTTTAGTACTTTTATAATATCTCGTTCTATAGAACTCTTTTTTCGGTCAATAAATATGAGTTGGAAAGCTGATTCTTATACCTACAACTCTTATGTTTATGCAAAACTCTAATATAGCTATTATGGATTAGAAATATGGGACGCAACATAGGACAAGTTCTGTCCAGATTTCGGAATTAGAAATCTTGTATGTTCAACTGTTAGGGTTTTGATTATATTTTTTTGTACAAAATATATTTTGCGATGATTCTTGATTATTTGCAAGCTTAATATATGTACCTACATCTTTCATGAAGGATATAAAGTCCAATTTTGCCGTTTTCCTTTTCAAATCTAAGTTGCGACATGAGGTACTTGGTTGGCCAAAATTACTATTTTAGGAGCATAGTCGTATTTGTACAGGCTAAGCTTACTTGTAATGATAATCCAATTTTACATTAACATTATAGAGCTACTAGGAATTAAAGAAGTTATTTNCCAATTTTGCCGTTTTCCTTTTCAAATCTAAGTTGCGACATGAGGTACTTGGTTGGCCAAAATTACTATTTTGGGAGCATAGTCGTATTTGTACAGGCTAAGCTTACTTGTAATGATAATCCAGTTTTACGTTAACATTATAGAGTTACAAGGAATTAAAGAAGTTATTTAATTTTATTTTTAAGGTTGTATATACTCGTGAACAAGTTGAGGACCTTGATACGTTGGTTGGTCTATGGTTTGAACTCTTGAAGTTGTGTTGGACTGTTTCTATGCTAAAACACTGAGGTTTGTTTATAAAATTGTACTTGTAATCTTTTTAACAGCTGGTATATCTGAAAGTTTATCTTGTACCTTGGTTACCTCTTGTCACTTTGCATTTTCTTGTTGGTATCCTTTAAGACATTAAAGTCACTTGTGTAACTCACCCACTTGTACAGATTGTTTGATCACCTGGCACTCTTATTGGGACCTTGTCTTTCTTGTAGTTATGACTTTGTCACAATTGGCATGCCTTTTGATTCGGATCATTTGTCATCTTGACTCTAGATGTTTAGTTCGTCTTAAGTATGGAAGTTGTCCATTTTAAGTACGAACTAGAAAGCCATTTTTAGTATGGTTCTTGGTTCTCTTGATTATTGGGCTTTGACCCTTCTTGATGCAGGGTGTCGATCGTTCTTGATACCTGCCTATGCTTGGTGTTACGACATGATGTATATTTTAGGCTAGCCTTGTTATTGAATCTCTTGGAAAATGGTCCTATGAGCGTTCTTAACATTTAGATCTTTAAATATCGAACTTGAAACTCTTTATATACTGTTTACTTGATTTATTTATTATGTTTCAATTATGTTGCTCATGACTTGAGAAAGGTAGCTTGGTGAATCTGAGGTCTCCGAACCTATAGTTTTTACACCACTAAGTTTTATGCTTAGCGATAGTTGTTTCTATCGTAGGGAAAGATCATGAGGATGCATGAAGTTGGCCATTGGAGATGGAGATTTTGAGAGCCTTAAGGAAGATCACATTTGCATACATGCATCAATATTTTGTATAAACCTTGGGACTTGTACATTTACATGAAATTCTGAAGGCTAATTTGATCATGTCACCATGGGTTGTAATATAAGTATGACTACATGTTTTGTTGTGTTGGGGTGTGTAAATCCAAGTCTTGTAATATACTAAATTTACTATTTGTTTTAAATATTTGTGTGAAACATGAACTGGCTAATCTTAGTACTTGGAAGTTGATAATATTCTTTCAATATCATTTTTAAGTGTGAGGATGATATATGCATGAAATTCTCGTAAGTTGTTTGCTTAGATTATTTTGGAAGGGTTCTTCCGCCACAAGTTAAAATTCTACGCAGTATCAATTTGACATCAAATAAATGTTTAAATGGGCAGGATGCACATCCTTAACAATTTTTTTCTTTATGAACCTATTCCCTCTACTAGATTTTAATCAATATTCCCTACATTAATTTCTTTTAAATGTCGCAAGTATTATATTAGATTTCTTCTTAAATGATTGTATCCTTCCGAAAGGGTCGCTATAGCTAGTTACAATTTGAAACTTGTAGTGCACAATTGAACATTGCATGGGTAGATTGAACCTCGTGTGTATTCATGTTGAGTCTTGAGTAGCACTATTGGTAGAAATCTCTGTTGAACTGATTGATCTTGTGTTTTACTTGAGAACAAGCAAAAGTTTAAGTTGGGGGTGTTGATGAGTTGGGTAGAGAGTAAACCATGAGGATCTAAATACCTCAAGCTAGAGTAGATATAGAAGGAAAGAGATGAGGATAATAGGACATCAAATACACCTCGGTCTCCCAAGTAGCACCCTCAACTAACTAATTCCTCCAAAGTACTTTCACGGAAGCAACTTCATTATTTCTCAACTTCTTAACTTGCCGATCTAAAATCTCAACTGGACTTCGTCATATGAAATATTTTACTTAACTCCCAAACCTTCTAAGGGAACTATAGATGTTGGATCTCCAACACATTTCTTCTACAAGGAGACATGGAAAACTTGATGCACTGATGTCAAATCATTAGGCAATTCAAGTTCATAAGCAACCTTACTAACACGCCTCAAAATCTGATATGAGCCCACATAACGGGGACTAAGCTTCACTTTCTTACTAAACCTCATTACACCATTCATGAGTGAAATTTTCAAGTAGACCCAATCATTTACCTCAAACTCAAGATCCCTTCTGTAACGACCCAAAAAAATGAACTAGTAAAACTAGAGCCTCACATGTGAGTTTGGAGTTGAGAACTTGATGAAATGATGAGAAATGACATTGACGTCCGGAAACTAGTCGTTTGAACTAGTAAGTTGTAAGGGTCTTGTCGTTGAAGTTTGGAGTGTTGTTTAAGGGCTTAAGGGGTTGATTATCTAGTTGATTAATCACCTTTATAAGCTAGCAAGACCTTAAGCTAGGTCATGAAATCATTTAGAACCGAGACCCTCAAAACAGACCCCTAAAAACAGTTTTTAGTTTTAAGTTAGGAGTGAGGGTCAACTTTAAATGGTCATATATTTTAGTTCAAAATGAATTAGGTGGACCATTACCTATCCAATTAAAGGTATCTGAGTCCTCTTTTCAACGCAATCGAGTTTGCCCTTTTCTGATCTCGGAGTAAAAAGTTATGCCCAAAATAGTGAAGCACTGTCAGCAAGGACGAACTTAGACGGGTTTGGTGGAAACTTTTAAGTGGGTCCTTATTTATTTCCCTAAGTTGAGCTCCTTTTATTATATGCCTTTCCTAGCAATTATAAACCCCTTCTAGACCAAATTCTTCCATTTTAAGTCACTCCAATTAGAATTAAAAAGAACTCACCTCCTCTCAAATACTTTTCTCTCTACAATCCTCCATTTTAAGAAGATCAAGAACTTGGAGCTAGGGCTTGGATTGAAGGTGGTTTCTTCATCAATTTTCTTGGGGAATCTTAACAAAGGTATGGTGACCCTTGATCCTTGATTATTTTTCCTTCAAGGAGTCCATTCAAAAGGGTTTCAAAAGTCTTCAAAGAACAAAACTTCTATTTTCTATTCTAGGTATGGGTTCATGGGTAAAATGTTTTCAAAGTCATTATATTGGTGAATTGAAGTTCTATTTATGATTTTAAGATGATTTTTATATGAAACTTCTTCAAGAACCCATGTTTTCATTAAAAGCCTAGAATTTGCTAATGAAGTGGGTTTAATGCCTATGATTTAATGTTGATGAAATTG
>NC_064293.1:1272176-1289934 GCF_019186545.1 Solanum stenotomum
TATCTACACATGGCACGAGTAGGCTTTGAAGATACTAAAGTGAGTTCCCTAAGTCTAACGACTATTATGTGAAAGTCCCCTTATGTGCTTGAATGTCTCCAAAAATGGTTTCTTAAAGAATGTTGGTCTATTGATGTTATATTTTAATGGTAAATTTCCTTATCTATGGTAACCCTTAGGAACACTTAGGTGTATATGAAGAGATTGTATGGGCGGTCACTTCATGTTTCACTTAAGTGTGGCTTTGGGTAACTTGAGATAGAGGTCAAGAAATGATCAAAAGGCTTACTTGTCAATTATGTTCATGTGTTGTACATTGGTACTAGTTGTGCATGATGGCTTGTGATATGAAGCATGATAAGTGGTAAGTTCACATTTGGTGGCCTTAGAATGATGCTTTAGTGTGGATGGTGGTATGGGACGCCATACATACATTGCACAAAGTGTTGTCCAAGGGTTACTTGAGGTGGATGGTTTAAGGTGAAGGAATGGGTTATGTGTGGAGTATGTGCTAAAGTGGTTAATGACTTATATGTTGGTTATGGTTGGATATAGTGACTCTTATACTTGTATTTTTTTCATGAAGTTTTACCAAATGGCACAAAAGCATGTTTCTCCAATAAACGTCCCTTTTAGCATGTTTTTGCATGGCTTCCATACTTAGTACTTAATTGTGCTAACCCCTTTCTTTCCCTTTTTTACTAAAGTGTAGGGATTAGGAGATGGTGACATGTCATGGCTATTTGATAGGTTTCTAAGTGTTGAAGATGAAGACTTGGTGAGTCCTCATATATTCGAGGACAATACCCAATATGTTCTTTTATGTCTTTTTAGTATTGTTTAAGTTGTGTATGGGATTGGTTCCGAATTTTGTACTCTAAAGTATTAGATGGTTTTGAGACATCATGTATAAAGTCTAGAAAGTCTTCCGCTTGTTATTGTTTTTTTTAATGAACTGTTTTCTTGGTAAAGAAAGTTTTTAATTCCTTATGGTTTTAGTGTCTATGCGATGAATGAATGCTAAGAGGCTTGTATTAGACCTCTTCGAGGTTGAGTACGCCGGTTACGACTAGGGGGTGATCCCGGGTCGTGACACTAGTAGATCCATTAAGCTATATATACCGGTCTTCCTTAGGCAAGTAGACCACCTCTTTACGGTGTGGGGACTTATGACATCGGATTCCATGACAAGCTCTCATGGTCTATGTCGGTTAAATGCTTACTTCCCATCATGTGAGATTTCATTATGGTTTCTTGATAGGCTCTACAAAGTGTAGGTAGTAGTATGGGATGCTACCTATACATTGCACGAGTAGGCTTGGAGAGGGTCATAGTGAGTTTCTCCAAATCCTAATGTATGTGACACAATTGTGGCCTAAATAAGGTTATTAAAGAATGTTGGCTCTCAAATGCTTAATATGAGATGCATGCTATACTTGGGTTATATTATGAGTTATTTTCCCTTGTCATGTCTTAATTAATGATATACCTCTTATGTATGAATATTGTGCAAAGGTGAAAGAAAGGAATGATAAGTTACTTTAAGTGACCTAAATGTGGTGCCTTAGTATGGATGGTGGTANGTTTCTAGCCAAAATGTCCCTTTTAAAGCATGTTTTGCATGGTCATCATACTTAGTACTTAATTGTGCTAATTCCATATTTCTCTATTTTCTACTAGTGTAGGTTCCGGAAAGTGAGCGGGTTCTATAGTAAGCTTGGAACTTGAAGTTCTTCCAAGATCTTGTGGTATGTCCTCATATGTCGAGGACAAGACTTTTCTATTCTAATTTTATGATAAGGTTCTTGTAATAGACTTAATAGACTTCTTTTGATTGTAAAGGGCCGTGTCCCTACTTATGTTTTGTGATTGTGTCTAAGATTGCCATGTGAGACTTAGACTTCCGCTGTGTGTTTTTAAAGTTGTTTTAATGAAGCTTGAATGTTTGGATGTAAATAAGTTTTTAATTCCGCACTATTATCATTATTGAATGCAATGAATGACTATGTGGCTTGTATAAGACCCCTTCGGGGTCGAATACGCCTTGTTACTACTTGGGGGTGCTCCTGGGTCGTGACACCTTCTCCTCACATCGGCATAGGACTATTGTCGACTTTGAGCCGTTTTAAACTTTTCTCTAATAAGCCAAACTTTTTCCATAACCTCATGTACCAGTTTGGGACCTATCCAGGAAACTTCACCCACCTCAAACCAACCTATAGGAGATCTACACCTCCTACCATATAGATCCTCAAATGGAGTCATGTTAATACTTGAGTGATAGCTATTATTATACGCAAACTCAATCAAAGACAAGTGATCATCCCAATTACCCTTGAAATACATGATCTCAACATATCTTCCAAAGTCTGAATCGTACACTCTACTTGCCCATCGGTTTGTGGGTGAAAAGACGTACTAAGTTTAACACAAGTACTAAGACCCTTTTGGAAATATTTTCAAAACTTAGAGGTGAATTGGGTACCACGATCGGAAATAAGTGACAAGGGCACTCCATGCAACAACTTAGCATAGTCCCCCGCCGAATATGAAACTCTGACGGGAATTAAATGAGCCTATTTCATCATTCAATCCACTATAACCCAAATCGAATCATGTTGTCGCCAGGTGCGTGGTATACCAACAATGAAGTCCATATTCAAATCTTCCCACTTCCAAGTAGGAATGCTAATATCTTGAGATAAACCTCCCGGCTTTTGATGCTCAACTTTCACTTGTTGACAATTAGGACATTTAGCCACAAATCCCACTATATCTTTCTTCATCCCATTCCACCAATAGAACTCCCATAAGTCACGATACATCTTGGTGGCTCCCGAGTGAACGGAATACCGAGAACTATGGGTTTCTGATAAGATCTGATCTCTCAAGTCATCCATTTTTGGGACACACAA
Source organism: Solanum stenotomum (assembly GCF_019186545.1). NCBI lineage: Eukaryota > Viridiplantae > Streptophyta > Magnoliopsida > Solanales > Solanaceae > Solanum > Solanum stenotomum. The sequence continues at coordinate 1,275,092 of NC_064293.1, forward strand.
ACGACCTTGATATCAAAGTACACCATCTCCTCCTTGGGAGAAAGCCTCTACGGACTTTTCAAGCACCGCTTCTTTCAATTCAACCAAAGTCGGATCAACACCATGCTTGATTTTCACATCAGTCACAAAAGTAGATTCTGAACTATTGTGAACCATAACACGACCCTTGGTAGAGTCAACTAATCGAACACCCAATCGGGTCAATTTATAAACATCTCAAACTAACTCTTTTTTATCATATCTATAAGAGCAACACTACCCACCAATAATTAACTAAGAGCATCTGCCACTACATTCGCCTCACCGTTGTGATAGAGAACACTTGTGTCATAGTCCTTTAGTAACTCAAGCCACCTTCTTTGGCAAAGATTTAGATCTTTCTGTTTAAACATGTATTGCAAACTCTTCTGGTCGGTAAAGACATCCACATGAACACCATACAAAAAATGCCTCCAAATCTTTAAAGCAAAAACAACCACCGCTAGTTCAGGTCATGGGTAGAATAATTCTTCTCATGAATTTTAAGTTGCCTTGAAGCATAAGCAATGACTTTCCCATTTTTCATAAGTACACATCCTAGCTCAATTCATGAGGTATCACAATAAACAACAAAGCCATCAGTCCCTTCCGATAAATTCAACACCAGAACGGAAGTAAGTCTATCTTTCAATTCTTAAAAACTCTTTTGATACGCTTCAGACCATATGAACTTAATCTTCTTTTGAGTCAATGCCACCAATGGAGAGGCAATCGACGAAAATCCTTCGAAAAGCCTTCTATAGTAGTCGGCTAAACCCAAGAAACTTCTTATATCCAAAGGGGATAAAGGTCTAGGCCAACTCCTAACCACATTCGTCTTCTTAGGATCTACCTCAATACCATTACCGGAAATAACATGACCAAGAAAAACCACGGACCTTAACCAAAATGCATATTTACTAAACTTTGCAAGAAGTTGTTGGTCCTTGAGAACTTACAACACAATCGTCAAATGATTAGTATGCTTATCCTAACTCCTTGAATAGATCAGTATATCATCGATGAATATAATTACAAACATATCAAGGTGTTATTTAAGCACCATATTCATCAAATATATAAATGTCACCGGAGTATTAGTAAAATCGAACGACATCACAAAAAAATCATAATGACCATACCGAGTTCAGAAAGTCATCTTCGGAATGTCACCTTCCTTCACCCTCAATTGGTGATAACCCGAGCGGAGGTCAATCTTACAGAAGTAACTTGCCCCTTGAAGTTGGTCAAACAAACCATCTATCCTTGGGAGGGTATATTTGCTCTTAACGGTAACCTTATTCAATTTTTGGTAGTCAATGGACATACGAAGCGAACCATCTTTCTTTCTAACATAAAAAATTGGGGCATCTCATTGAGACGGTCAGATGAAAACCTTATCCAATAAATCTTTCAATCGCTCCTTTAATTCCTTAAGTTCTGTCAGAGTCATACGATAAGGAGGAATGAAGATACGTTGCATATCTGGGGGAAGGTCAATACCGAAGTCTATTTCCCTCTCGGGAGGAATACCGGGTAGATCATGTGGGAACACTTCATGTAACTTATTTACAATTGGGACCGACTCAAGAGTAGGGATCTCAGAATCTATATCCCTCACCCTAACTAGATTGTAAATGCAACCCTTAGAAATTATATTTCTAGCTTTAATACAAGAAACAAACTGACCCTTAGGCATAGAATTTCCCCTTTTCCACTCTAAGATGTGTTCATTCATATGTTGAAGCTTGACTACACGGGTTCTACAATCAATTGAAGCATAACATGCATACAGCCAATCCATACCAAGGATAACATCAAAGTCTAGCATCTCAAGCTCTACAAGGTCAATATGAGTGACTTTGTGGTACAAGGAGATGGGACACTTTCTATAGACCCTCTTAACCATAATAGAATCACCAACATGAGTATAGACTAAAAAAATATCTAACAACACATCTGGAAAAATATGAAACCTCAGCCACATATGGCGTCACAAAAGACAAGGTAGAACCGGGGTCAAGTAAAGCATAAACATTAAGTTGGAAGACTTTTAACATACCGGTAACCACATCGGGAGAACCCTCTTGTTCACCACGAGTCCGAAATGCGTACAATCAGTTTTGCTTTGGAGCACTTGAGCCTAAACCTCTAGGCAGAGCTTGTTTACCTTCTCTTCATTTATTCGTAAGCATTAGGAAATCTCTCATCTTATCACCACTTTTTACACAACCAAAGCAACCATCTATGGCAATTAAGCACTTGCCCTAATGCTTCATTCCACATCTAGCACAAGCACGCAATGAAGATCCACTACCATTCCCTCCTTGAGGCTTAGGTTTAGACACCCTATCTTTAATGAACTTAGGCGAAGCATTGGATGAGCCTTGACCGAAAAACCTTTCTTATAACTTAGAATTACCATGTCAACAAGACCTTGAGTTTGAAACATTACCATCACCAGTCTTAGCCTTCTTGTCCTCCCTAGACCCTTCTTTAAGTTTCTCATCTTCAATTTGTTGAGCATGAACCATGAGATAAGAAATGTCCATATCATTGATAAACATAGAGGTATGACATTCCTTAACCATCATCTCAAACACACTCAAAACAAACTTACTCATTCTTACCCTACGATCGACAATCATGGTGAGAGTATCTCAAGATAATTGTGTGAACTTCAAGGAATATTCCTTAACACTCATATTTCCTTGACGAAGGTTGATGAATTCAAGCACCTTTGCCTCCCTCATCTCAAGGGAAAAGAACCTATCAAGGAAAGCAACTTTAAACTTCTCCCAATCAAGAGGACCCGCATATTCTGTTCTCACCTCTTTCTATTGGTTGAACCATATTTGAGAAACACCCTTAAGTTGATAAGCGACCAGCTCTGCCATTCAACCGGTATCACTCCCATGATCATCAAAACCTTCTAAACCTCATCAATAAACTCTTGAGTGTCTTCCTCAACTCTAGAACCATAAAACTCCGAAGGATTCATCCTAGAGAAATCCCTCATTCTAGATGCCATTGTACCCACAGTTGGGTTCACGGGAACCGCAACCTCCCCATTGGCTTGGGCCATCATGGCTTGAGCCAATACTTAATAAGCAACCTGAAGATTCTGAGATTTAGACTCATTTAGAGCTTTGTTTTGATAGTTTTAGTGTCCTCAAATACCTAATATATGCTATAAATTGATGTTAAAGCCTTTATTTTTAGCTGTATGAGCTAAGGAGCAAGGTAAGGACAATAACAGGCAAAAAGGAGCATAACAGGCTGAAGAACTGAAGAAAGGTGAGCCTGGTGATTGCCAAGACCACTCGGCGACTCACTGAGTGGCTCTTCAGCCCGCCGAAAGTTCTAGTGTGCCCTCCCAGAGCGAAGAGATCCCGTCGGCGACAGGCATGGGCAATCGGCAAATCGCTGATCATTTCCACGATGGCAAGATAGATAGCCCAAAGTTACAGGACTTGAGGATGCTGAGAACTAACGCATAACTGTGATGGAAGAAAGCAATGGATGGTTCACCGAACCACTCGGCTAACCCAACTTATCTCGCCTAATGGCCTTTCAGGCCTTATTCTGGGCAACTATAAATTGAATTTTGAACTATAAATTAAGGATCTGGCTATCATTGAGAATAGTTTTCTTTTGAGTTTTAGAGTTCCATTGTAAACTTTGAAGCTTTTAGAGACTCAATTTGGAGAGTTTGCAAGTGGGTTGCTTAAATTCTTCCATTTCTGACCATTGTAAAGACTTGGGAGCATTTACCCAGATCATGGAAAATGTTTTTGGTAATCATTTCCCAAATTTTTATGATGTGTGGCTAAAACCCCAATTTTTGGGGTGTGATCATGTGATTATAAGTTGATTAAGAGTATAGGTATCGTTAATTACTAGTTTAAATTCTATATTGAAGTGGCTTTAATCATTAGCTAAGTTTTAACTTATGAATTGTAGTTGCAAATACAATTATAATATTTTGTTCTTAGCTTGCGAGAGAGAGAGGTTTTGGAACCAAGGCTTTTGATTAATGGTTTGTAGGTATTGGGTTGATATGGGTTCAGCTCGAGAGAGTGATTCCTTAACTCAATCCTACTCATCTAGCTCGAGAGAGTAGATGAATTAAGTTGTGGGTTGTTCTTAAGTGCTATGCTTATTGATGTTCCAGAGAAATCACTTGAATCAAAATAGTTATTTGAGAGAAAGCTATTTCACTCATAGTCTAGCCTACTCACTGATATTTAGCTATGTATTAGTAGTTACAATTACCCATATAGAGAAATTTGCATATAATCGATCACATCTCGAGAATTCCTCTATATATTGCTATTTCAGTTTTGTGTGATTGTGTTGTAGTTGATCATTGAAACCTTAAACCCCCATCTGAATTCGTGTCACCCCTTTTAGAATTGTTTACATGTCTTTTTCGATAATTTCTATTCATATCGCTGATTAGACCACGATTGTACTTCCTAATTGAATTTGAACACATACTGTTCCTTGTTGATTCAACCCCAACTCTTTGTTGGGTTTTATGCTGACTAACGATCGTTTGCAACTAGTATTGGATGAGGTGTGCTTGAAATGTTAATCAAAATGGCATCGTTGCCGGGGAGTAGTGTTGTTTAAATTTCTTTTATTGAAGATGAATTGTGATCGATTTGGTTGTAGCTGAATCGACTTACATTAGTTTTTGGTTTTGTGTTGATTTTTTTAAAAATAGATGAAGAGATGAGCATAAACGGGAGCAATGGTAGCCAAGTGGGCCACTAAGATGACATTGGGAGCCTTAATGACGTGAATGATCCAATCTAATTGGGTGGTGTGTGTGCAATTTGTCTAATCTTGTTGAGGGTAATGCAGTCTTTCATGTTATGAGCACAATGTTGCAGCTTCTCCAAATGAAAGGATTATATGGAGGGTTGCCACATGAAGACCCACATGAGCATATTAGGAACTTTGTGGACGTTTTTGGTCCATTCTCATTCAAGAACATATCACAATAATCAGTCCATCTCAAATTATTCCCATTCTATTTAATGGGTGAGGCTAAAAAATGGTTGGCTGAGTTACCAAGGGATTCCATCACTGTCACGACCCGAGAGTACCCCCTAGTCGTAACATGGCGTATTCGACCCCGAAGGGGTCTTATACGAGCCACATAGTCATTCATTGCATTCAATAATGAAAATAGGGCGGANCAATAATCAGTCCATCTCAGATTATTCCCATTCTATTTAATGGGTGAGGCTAAAAAATGGTTGGCTGAGTTACCAAGGGATTCCATCACTTCATGGGATGAACTTACTACAGCATTCTCTGTGAGATTCTTTCCCCCATCGAAGATGATGACACTTAGAGACAGCATCCAAGGTTTCAAACGCTTGGAGGGTGAGCCTATCCATCAGATGTGGCTGAGATTTAAGAAGTTGGTATTTTAATGCCCAACTCACGGACTTCCAAATAATGTGCTACTACAATACTTTTATAGGAGCCTTCACTCGGTGAACAAAGGAGTTGATGATCAACGTGTTCCCGGTGGTATAATGCAACAGCCCTATGAAGTAGCATCACAACTCCTTGATGGCATGACCAAGATAAACAGAGAATGGTATACTCGTGAGGACCAAGTGTCTCCTCTTACTTTTAGGATGACAAAAGAACATATCAAAAAGGATCAGAGAGGGACCAAAACATGGCCAAAATGATGACCCAACTTGATATATTGGCGAAAAATATGATGGTTAGTGGTGCAAAGAGTGTTAATGTTGTTGTTTTTACCCGTTCTTCTCATGAAATCATTGCTTGGAATTGTGGAACTTTGCCACCTAGCTATTCAAATTCTAAATTCGGCATAAAGGTTGGTTTTCCGAACCCCGTACTTGAAATTTTTTGTTGAAATCAAATGCAATAGGTAAAGTTATTGTTATTTTGTTGTAGGTAATTGTTATGATCATGCGCAAGTGTTGGGTTGCTGTAATGAATTAAAATATGTGCCTAAGTGCATAAAATTGATCGATTCACGTGCTCTTGCTTGTAAAATTGAGTCTAAATTATTGGATTGTTGTATATTTATGTTGGGTCTAGTGGGGTAACGTCTAAGTAACCCCGAATTATGCGAAATGATGTAATTTTCCTAATGATGGAGCGTTTGATGTCATTTTTATGGGGAAAAGCAGTCAAATAGCCAATTTTGGCCAAATCGGGGGAAGTCTGAGTACCTCGAGGGCATGGGTAGTATGGGTATATCCTCAATTGAATAGTGTTTATGTTTAATTTTGAATTAAGGGGATACGGGCTTGATTTCAAAGCATGGGGTTGAAAATTGGCACGATTGGGCCATTTGTCGAGCTGCATTAAGCTCGTCGAGTGGTTTGGCGGTTTGCCAAAGTCCCCCACAGGTCACCTTTAATTTCCAATTTTGGTTGAGTTTGTTCTATAACATTCGACGAGATGCCTGAGCTCGCCAAGTTCACTCGGCGACTCATCGAAAGGCCTTCTTGATCGCCTTTTCTGTGCCCCTAACCCTTAAAATACACTATAACTTTCGACGAGCCACTTGTAGCTCACCGATTGGTCTCAGCAATTTGCCAAATGGCCCTGAATATCATCGACTTGTCTTAGTTTTGAAAATTTATGCGTTGGTACTGTAGGTGAGCCCAATCTGGCTCGCCAAGGTGACTCGGTGACTCGCCAAACGGTTCAGGAGTCATTCTGCAGCATATTTTATGTGTGTTTCTGGAAATTTTCCTAAGTTTTTCTCTGTTGTTTTGCAAATATGGCTAGACCCAAGGTATCAAGAAGAGACATGTCGCCCTGCAAGTGGGCAAGAGGAGCAGTTATAAATGAGGATGCAGTTGCATCCAGGCAAAGGCATCCAAACTCCCTACAAAGGGAGGAAAAGGCAAAGGAAAAGGCTTACTCCCATGGTGGAGTTACCAGAGGCCAGCTCCGACATTGAGGGAGTCTACGAGACTCACCTTACTTCATCAAACAATGAGGGAGAGTCCCACGATTCTCAGTCTTCCATTTCTGAGCCTGAGGATGACCACATTTTACATGCCTGGAGAGTAGAGCTTCGCACCAAGGCAATGAACGATCCGTCTAGGATCCCGGTGCCTAGACTCCTCCTACAGCTCCAGCACAGACCATGGTCACAGCGCCACCAATACAGGGTCCTCCTCCATAGTCTCTCAACAGACTAAAGGCTGAGGGACTGAGGACTATTTTTTAGGAGAAGAGGTTATCCACGGATGGTGTCGTAGACGGGTATCCTGAGATATGGAGCACCCTCAAGTTGAACAAATTCATGATTTTCACTAAACATCAGGGCCCCTACATTCCTTATTGGGTCCGAGAGTTCTACTCGGCATACAGAGATTTTGTGCCACAAAGGAAGAATAAGGCCAGCGCCTTTAAACCAGTTGATTCGTTGATGGTCCGGGGTAAGAAGGTGAAATGTGATAGTGGGGACATTAACACCATTCTGGGATGTACTTATAACTTCATTGGATGACCTAAAAGGCTGGTTCGTTCCTCTTCTCTCTGACAGTACCCCAAGGTGGATCAAGGCTGGAGTGACAATAGAGAAGAATTATCTCAATGTCGTGGCTAGGTATTGGTTCGGGTTTATTAGAAGTACAATCATGTTGTCCCAGAAGGAGTCTATCCTCCGCCACCCAAAGGCTGCCTTTCTGGGATCTATTATTGCTAGGAAGAAGATCAATCTAGGACTTATCATTGAGCAGTAGATGGCCATGAGGGCCAAGCAGCGCCAGACATCTCTTCATTTTTCGATATTTATCACCGATCTATGCAGGCGAGCTTGTGTCCCTTGAGATGAGAAGACAGATTTGGAGGTGACACCCACCTCCCAACTGACATCCGGCGTATTGAGGCCGAGTACCAGAAGGATGAGGCTGAGACGACATTGAAAGGAGGCCAAGAATTTTCAGCACATACATACTTCATTATTATTTATATCATTTTAAAACATTATACAATTTAGCAAGAGATACACGAGTCACTCAAACATGGTTTCTACTTATTCACAATTCTGTTTCTAGTGATATTAAAAGAAGGTACTAAAAGAAACTTCTTTCCTCACCAAATTCATATTTTATCTCTGGAAAATAGAGGATATTCTCACTTTCATAAATTGAAAACAGTTTTAAGAACTTAATGCTTTTGATAAGAATAATAAAAGTCTTATAAGCTAATCATTCATTAATTCATACTTGTATTTTCCTGTAAGGATTTTCATCACATACATACTTCAATATTATTTCTATCATCTTAAAACATTAATACTAATTAGCAAGAGATACATGTGCAACCCACGTGCTCAAAAACTAGTGTGTGTATATATATATATATATATTTCTTTTATATAGAAATGAGACTTTTGGCGTACAAACATTGTAATAGATTGGTGTACCAAAAGCAAAGTGAGTTGTACAAATTCACACTATTTGATAGACACATGGATTCAAAAAAACTTACTAAGCATGCGTAGCACTCTAAAAATTGATACTATTTGATAGTTCCTACAAATCACACGTGGATTCTTGTTTTTTGTGAAGCACTTTAATCTACAAATTCTTCTTAGTTGCTTCTTTGTATTCATCTCTCTCAAAGAGAATTTCCCTCTTTTGATGGCGTGAAGAAAGTAGGTTACGAGTTCACTCTGCTATCAATTTTTTCAAAAAAATTTATGAATATGTTTAATTTTATACTTGATACTTCAGTTCGAGCATGTTCACTAATTTTCACGGAGCAGAATTAATGCTTGTTGTTTCAGTTACAAGCTTCATATAGAACAAAACAAGATTCTCTTTTGTGCATGTTTTTAATTGTTGTTAGTTGATGTTAACAAATTCAGTTTGTAACAATTATTGAGCTTTATTATCCTTGAGGTGATTAATTAAACTATACTAAAAAAGCTAATAAAGATATTGTCCTTTTTGTTAATACATTTTGAAGATCATTGATAAAGTCAATATTTTTTTAAAAAAAATATTGCTTTAAACTACAAAGCTTTGCCTAACATTATTTGGAATTGCAGAGAGTCAATTGCTAAGCAGAAGACTTCTCATATCTCTTTTAGTCCCAAAACTTGTGGCCTGAACTAAATTGCTAAGAGAGGTCATACCAAAACTTGTGGCCCGAAAGAAAATTTGCAACAATGCACTAATTTAACTGGGATGTACTTATAACTTCATGCATGACTACCACAGTATGATTCAGACACAGACTCTGGATGACTTAAAAGGATGGCTCGCTCCTCTTCTCTCTTACAGTACCCCAAGGTGGATCGAGGCAGGAGTGCCAATAGAGAAGATGGATCTCAATGTGGCAGCGAGGTATTGGTTTGGGTTTATTAGCAGTACAATCATACTGTCCCAGAATGAGTCTATCCTCCGCCACCCAAAGGCGGCTTGTCTGGGATCTATTATTGCTAGGAAGAAGATCAAGCTAGGACTGATCATTGAGCAGAAGAGGGCCAAAAAGCGCCAGACATCTCTTTCCTTTTTGGTATTGATCACCGAGCTATGCAGGCGAGCCCGTGTCTCTCAAGATGAGAAGACGGATATACAGGTGACACCCACCTCCTCTACTAACATTCGGCGTATTGAGGCCGAGTACCAGAAGGACGAGGATGAGAGGAGGAGAGAAGCCCCTGTGGACACTCTCATGGAACTAACATTGATTTACTACCTGCAGCGGCAGTCTTGACTACTTCGGCAACTGGGCCTTCAGGTACTTCTAGATCTGCTCCCTCTCAGGCTTCGAGTACTTCTGCTGCTTCCCCATCCCCTAGATCTACTACTGGTGATACTTCATCCAGGCTTGCGATCACCCTAGGCCATGTAGTACAAGATGGAGCATTTGGACCAATCAGTTGATGTGTGTGCCTCCCAGCTAGAGGCCACGATTCCTGGGATAATCAAGAGAGCTATTACTACTGCGTTGATGCCTCTCAGAGCTTCCATTGATGCTCTCTCAGTAAGAGTAGAGGTTTGTGAGAAGGGACAGGGCGCTACTGAGGATGTGACGGCTTTGAAGGCTGTTGTTTTTTAGATGAGGAAGGATGTGGACCAGCTGAAGTCCACAGATATGTCCGTGATTTTTGGCAATGTGTAGATCCATGATTACCCGAGTGCAAATATTCTAGTCTGTTCTAAGGTGCCTTCGGCTACCGCTAGAGATGATATTAGGACTGATGTGGCTACTTCTGAGTCAGAGGCCGAGACAAATGAGGAGCAGCTCGGTGTTCAGGAAGAGACTATCTATGAGGGCCTGACTGATTTAGTGTAGGCTATGGTACATTCCATTGTTCAGACCTCCTTGAGAGATATTTCTATGGCAGGGTCTAGTGGAGCCAAGGTTGATGAGACACCAGGCACTGATGCCCCAACAGACAGAGTGACTGAGATGCAGACTTCAACCCAGGCTTAGTCTGGCAGAATGACCTTTTACCTCCCTCTCTATTGTTTTATTGACTATTTTGTTTTAGTTGCATTTGAGGAAAACTGCATATATTTTTTGGGTAGGGTGAGGTAGTTTCATACCTACCTCTTGTGATATTATTGATTTTGTTTTGTGAAGATTGGGCTTATTTTATTGATATATATATATATATATATATATATATCTTGTTGTGATCTTAATCTTGCGGATGTTTTCGCTTGTCGCCCATTGTTTTAAAGTGTTGTGAATTGAAAATGGGTTTTGAACCAAATTTTTGTGCCACCTCTTGTGTGTGATTGTGGTTGTTCTTTTTCAAATTTTAGTATCGGTTGTGGTCAATATCGATGACTTGAATAGTGCTCTTAATTGAACAATATGGATGTGCGGCTACGATGAGGCAAACTAAGTTACATAGGCAATATGTGAACTTTCAGCATCTCGTTATGACTAGCTGATTATCAAGTGAGTCTCTTGTAATAAACATTGCACACTAGCTAGAAAGTGTGGAGTCTTGTTTGATATTGGTACCAATGCCTTGTGTGGTGAGGTCGTCTTGAGCATTGCATTTGATGACACCTAGAACTTACCCCGTTGGTTCGATTGATTGAGTGAAGTGAACAATTGAAATGATCTTAGGCAAGAATTTTGAACAGTGTGCTAAATTTGACAATATATCTCTTTTGTGGCCACCCTTGTGAGAAGTGTGAATCTTGTTTTGGCACCCATTAAGTCTATCCTTTTTTTGGAAGAAACTTGAACAACTTTGCCTTTTTTATCCCATCGCCTATAACCTTCATGAAGTTTGAGTTGTTTGAATAGCCAACTTAGGCCAAAAGCCTAATTTGGGGGTGTGGTGAAAAAGAAGGAAAGTCAAGGAGTGTGAAAAATCCCCCCTGTGTCAGACTGTTTTGAAAAATATAGAACCCCTCCATGTAAAAAAAAAGAAGAAAGAAAAGAAAGAGACTGAAAAGTAGTAAAAATTGTGAAATAAAGTGTGTGAACATAGTGAAATATGGGGTATCCGATAAGTCATGTCTAGTTGAATAATGGGATGGAGTTGAACATGTTTGAATGTGAAGGAGAAGGAGAAAGAGTGATTTGCAGGACACACTTCATGAAGGTAGAATCCACTAAGCCTAAATGACCATAACTTTGCACTCATCCCAATTACAAGCCTTGGAAAGACCATTGTGATCTTTAGTGAGCTGAAATGAATTTTGATTGGAAAATAAGGGCAAGCCTATGAATGAAGTCATGCATGTGTTCATCTTTTGAGTGTGACAGTTGTATGTGATTCTGTAGCTTAAAATTGTTGAGAAATTGTGTTTGAAAGTGGAATCATGTTTTTGTGAGGGCATTTGAGTATCTTTGTTAAGTTTGAACTTTCATTTGAAGTAAGTATTGTGAACTTGAGAGTCTTTGATAATGAAGAGTCACAATTTGAATCTTTGAGTGCACAATTGGGCATTATATGTGTAGTTTGAACTTTCTTTGTGTGCGTTTATGTTGAGTCTTAGGCAGCACCACTTGAGACATCCTTATTGAACTACTGATTTTGAGTTTTACTTGAGGACAAACAAAAGTTTAAGTTAGGGGTGTTGATGAGTCCGAGATTTGGACTCATTTAGGGCTTTGTTATAATAGTTTTAGTGCACTCAAATGCCTAATCTATGCTACAAACTGATGTTAAGACCTTGATTTTCAGGTGTATGAGCTAAGAAGCAAGGTAAGGACACTAACAGGCAAAAAGGAACATAACAAGCTGAAGAAGTGAAGAAAGGCGAGCCTAGTGATGGCCAAGACCACTCGTTGAGTGGCTCTTCAGCCCGCCTAAAGTTCTAGTGTGACAGCCCTGTGGGAAGAAACCCAGTCGGCGATAGGCATGGGCAGTCGGCGAATCATCAATTAGTTCCGCGATGACAAGATGGATTACCCAAAGTTACAGGACTTGAGGATGTTGAGAACCAACGCATAACGGTGATGGAAGAGAGCAAAGGGTTGTTCACTTAACCACTCGACGAACCCGACTTATCTCGTCTAATGGCCTTTTGGGCCTAATTCTGGGAAACTATAAAATGAATTTTGAACTGTAAATTGAGGATCTGGATATCACTGAAAAGAGTTTTCTTTTGAGTTTTAGAGTTCCATTTTAAACTTTGAAGTATTTTGAGACTCAATTTGGAGATTTTGCAAGTAGGTTGCTTAGATTCTTCCATTTCGGACCACTGTAAAAACTTAGGAGCATTTACCCAGATCATGGCAAATGTTTTTGGTAATCGTTTCCCTATTTTTATGATGTGTGGCTAAAACCCCAATTCTTAGGGTGTGATCATGTGATTATACGTTGAATTAGCGTATGGGTACTGTTTATTACTAGTTTAAATGCTATATTGAATAGGGTTTAATTATTAGCTGAGTTTTTAACTTATGAATTGTAGTTCCAAATGCAGTTCTAATGTTGTGTTCTTAGTTTGCTCGAGAGAGAGGTTTTGGAACCAAGGCTTTTGATTAATAGTTTGTAGGTATTGGATTGATATGGGTTCAGCTCGAGAGAGTAAATCCTAAACTCAATCCTACCCATCTAGCTCGAGAAGAGTAGATGAAATAAGGTGTGGGTTGTTCTTAATTGCTATGCTTGTTGATGTTCGAGAGGAATCACTTGAATCGAGATAGTTATTCGAGAGAAAGCTATTTCACTCATAGTCTAGCCTACCCACTAATATTTAGCTATGTATTAGTAGTTACAATTACCCATATAGCAAAATTTGCTTATAATCGATCACATCCTGAAAATTCCAGTCTATATTGCTATTTCAGTTTTGTGTGATTGCGTTGTAGTTGTTATTGCAAACAAAAAACCCCATCTAACATTCGTGTCACCCCCTTTAGACTTGTTTACATGTCTTTGTCAATAATTTCTATTCCTATAGCTGATTAGACCACGATTGTACTTCCTAATTGAATTTGAACACGTACCGCTCCCTGTGGGTTCGACCCCAACTCTTCGTTGAGTTTTATACTGACTAACGATCGTTTGCACCTAGTATTAGATGAGGTGTGCTTGAAATGTTAATCACGGCCCTAAACTCTGCATTAGTCACTTACTCGGCCCAAGGATCGACCAGAACTGGAGGAGCTTGAGGAGAAGCTTCTTGTTCCACATTCTTTCCCGCATTCCTTCTAGCATATGCTCTTTGAGTAGCCATATCATGTAGAGCATGTAATACCCCGGAAACTAGTAGACTAAACTAGAGCCTTAAGTTAGGGTTCTAGAGTTTCATGTGAGAGTTAAGGTCGTAGATAAGACTTCCCATACTTTTAATGAGGGGTTTAAGGGTCAAACACCAAGGCACGTGTTACACCCCATAGTTTAATAGACCATCTAGGGTTTAATTGAAGGTTGCTAGGGCAAGTGCCAAGGCAAAAGGGGTAAATCCTAAGCCAAAGTCCAAGGTTGTCCCAACCTTGGCCAAACATTCCCCAAGTTCACGACCAGTGGTCTTCACCACGGTTCGTGGGAGGTCTCGTGAAGTCCCCTTAGACTTGTGGGAGGAAAGGCCTTGAGACCAAACTACTGCCTAAGGACCACGAGCCACTTCACGGCCAGTGGTCATAACCACGGCTCATGGAAAGGCTTGTGGTCATGCCTTAGCAATGTGGAGGCCAAGACACCAAAGCTTAGCCACTACCCAAGGACCACGGGCAGGACCATGGCTCATGGTCTTGACCACGGCTCGTGAGCCCTGTCGTGGTGCCTGGGAGTAGGCTGCCTAGGGAGGGTCTTTTTGGTAAATTCCTTTTTTGGTTGTTTTTAAGTGGGGGTCATTTTATATGGACTCTATACACATATATAAACTATTTTAAGTCATTAACCACCCCAACTAAGTCATTCATTCCAAAAACCCCCAAAGTTCATCTCCTTCACAATATCTCTCTCTCTAAAACTCCATAAAAGAAGAAGGTGAAGTCTAGGGTTAAAGGAGGCTGTCTTCTCTACTGAAACTCTTTGATAATCACCCTAAGGTATGGTAGCTTTTCATCTATGGGTAGCCTTCACGCATAGAGCCCCTTTAAAGTTCAATTTCAAAACTAGTGTTTTCCCCAAAAGTGAGTTTGATTTCAATCTTATGGGTTCTTTCCAAAAACGTTTTTAATGGTTAATTTATGATGGATTATGATTGAATTGTTGAATTATTGTTGGTTTATGATGAATTCCCCCAAGAACCCATGAAAACCCTAATTTCCCCAATTTGGATCTTAAAGTGTGGGTATTGTTGTATATTGGTCCAATTGAGTGAATGATGATTCTTTATGGTGTAATTACATGATTTTAGTATGATTATACATGT
>NC_064293.1:1290034-1426543 GCF_019186545.1 Solanum stenotomum
TCTACACGGAAAGCAAACCCCTCTTTGTGAACAAATATTCTCTCAAATAAAATTCTAAGTTTCAGTTAAACTATGGATCAACACNAAGTAACTATAGTAAGGTTACTTATATTAGTATAAATAGATAGCCATTATGGCATAGAGGAGTAAGACTTTCTACACGGAAAGCAAACCCCTCTTTGTGAACAAATATTCTCTCAAATAAAATTCTAAGTTTCAGTTAAACTATGGATCAACACAATGCAGATACTACACAGGTATATACATTTATGATTATGCATAACTAAATCTATTAATTCCTGAATATCATAGTAATGATAGAATAAATTTATATTAGTTATTATATACTAGAATTATTGTTAGATGTTTTCTAGTTTGTTAACATGAGGAAAGAAAGGAAAACTTCCAGACTATGCCATCCTAAAGTTGAAACCATAGGCATGAGAAGCCGTAAGGGGAGTAAACATAGTTGAGGCGCTATTAGGAAGACAATACTTTTGAAAGTACGATGTTAACAGTGATAGGAAAACATGTTGAAAATAATCTAGTTTATAGTAATCTAATATGAATAATATTCGTCAAGACTATGGTATAAGGGAATTATATTTAACAATTGTTATGTCTGATTTACATAATGAAATGATATTAGCATATAAAACATTGATCCTGTATATACTCAAAGATATAAAAGTTATTGATCTAAAAAGGATAATATGGAATAAAATATTTGAAGAAGAAGAAGAAGAATTAATGAACCAGGCATGGTATGAATTTGAGATAGATAGAGTAGAAATAGAAATGTTAAAATTTAACTTAAGTGACTTAGAAATTCAATACACTGATTAATGATAGACCAAGAATACTTAGAATATTGGCAACAAACTATAATAAGTATTACTTTATTAAGTAATCTAATAAAAGAAAATATAGAAAATTTCCAACAAACTCACGACATACAAAACATAGAATATATATTGGAAAACATAAAAGAAATCATAAGATTAATACCTTTAGAAAAAATGTATTATGAACGAATAAACCTATAAAGATGACCCCCCCTAACTCAACTGGGGATTTCTAACTTTGTAAATTGGAGAATTTGGAAATTCCATGAAGGAAAGGGCTCCATAGATTAAAATTATCATACCTCAATGCCAAAATCTTGTCTTCAATGGAGAAATTGGAGACTTGACTTGAAACCTAGGTTGACTCCTTCTTCAAGCTTTCTAGAGAAAGAAATATTTTAGAGATGAAGACTTGTTCTTCTTTTAAGAATTTGAGAGAATGATTTCCATTGGGGAAATTTGGGGGTAAAAACACTTATATAGGACTTTTAGGTAAGGTTAAATGACATAGTATTAGGATAGAATAATTTGGAAAAAGACCCAAAAGACCCTGACTTAAAACTGACGCGACCACTGCCACGGTGGCCTTCATGGCCCGTCAAGGACTCCACGAGCCGTTATGGCAGTCGTGGTCATTGACCAGTGGCTGGGGGAGGACCCCTTTTGCCCTGACCCTCTTCACGACCACCTTGACGGTACGTGATGCTCCACGGGCCGTCTAAGGGTTCATGGGAGGGGAACCTTCTTGGATAGGTTCTGGAAACCTTTCACAAGCACCATAACTAGTTGTGGTCCCCTTCGCTGCCCGTCAAGGGCTTCGTGGAGGGTTCCATGGCTCATTTTGGGTTGGTGACTGCCTGCTTGGCCCCTTTCCTAGCCTTCTTGATTCAGAGGTGTTACAGTTTTCTCATGAATGTGGCGAAAGCTTACTTATCCATTGTTGCCACTACTTTTCTAGATTTTGATATCTAATTGTTGGACTTCCTAATGAACAATGGAAGTAGTCGTCATGTATTCTAGCTAACATGCTTTCTTATTGTTCATTCTAGTAAAATAAAGATAAAACAATTGTTGCTACATCCACATGTTATGCAACTTATTTTTCCTTGGCGTTATCTGTTGAAATAAAATCAGGAAACAGAACTTTTACTTTGAATATGGGAAATTGTAATGGTTTCCGTCATTTTATCTTTCTATATAATTTATAATATAATATGCATAAAATTCACTTGAATAACTTCTATAAGTACAAGCTCCCTTCAAATTAGTACCACCTGATATTGGAGAAACAATCCTCTCAAGTTCTTTGTCATATGTATTAGACTAAACATTTGTAAATGAATTTGTAAATGTCAGCATTATGGTATTCCTATTGAGATTAATGTGAATGGCAAATCTTTCTTGGTGCATGAGATCAACATCTGATTATGTGAAATTCGGGTTGATAAATAGCAAAATATAAGATCGAAATTGATTTATGTAATTAAGTGTATAGAGATTTGGGATTAAGTGTTGAATTATAAAGCATGTAGAAAGCATTATATTTGTTTAAGCTTCACGTATGACCATTTTTTGGTTGTGATACGTGAATGTTGAACTGAAGGTGTTGGGAAATTTTCTATTTCAAGATACATTAAGTATTGTCATGTTGCACAACTTTGAATCAATTGAAATAATTTTTGTTTTTTGAGATCAAATCTGAAATAAATGATGCTCAATTAATTTTTCTTATTTTTTCTATATTTTTAGATCAACAACTTAAATAAAGATAACTCTCCAATAAGTTTTTATCTTCAAAAAAGACATCAATGTGGCAGTGTGTGCTTATATTTTGGTAAAGCTGTGTTTTTCACTTGTGCATTTTGGTGTCGTTTGTAAATTGACTTTACCTCCTTTTTGGTAGATGTTATTTGAATCAGTCTCTATACAAGAAACGGGTAGGTTATTCTCACCACTCGAAGCCAGATGAAGTGGGACAATGGCTTGTGAATTTGAGTTATTGATATAAATGTTGTGAGATGGGCTTCTCTTTCAAAACTATGGTAGATAGGTTGCAATAGGTCGTGATATTTTTTAACTTAGCTATAAGAATTCTACACTTTTTCAACAGAAAGAAGTTATCTGTTTTATAGGGTCAGAATTGTCATTACAAGATTGAGTTATGACTTATGTAACAAGTACAAGAATTATTTAACAAAATGTTAGTTAACCAAGATGTATGTCGTGTTTAATTTGCTTCTAGCAGCTCCTTATAATACATGCTTTGCTTCATTAAATAATTCATTGAGACATGTAAATTTTTTCCAATTTTTGTTGCACTCACTATATTATTTTTGTAAACTAAAGTTTACTTGTGAAAATCTATTTGACCGGTTCTGAGCACAAGTTATGCCCATATATATATATATATATATATATATATATATATATATATATATATATAATAGGGGGTTTAGTAACAACTAAAAAAATAGGGAATCAACACAAATATGATCTATCATGTTTGGAAAGGAATAGAGGTGTGTGCATAGCAATTGGGCTATCAACTCGAATAGGCAAAGATTAATCCAACAAAATTGATTAATACATCGATAGCATTTGGTCAAGGATACATTTGAAATTCTTTCGACCTATCAAAAGTAAGTCCCTTGGATTCTCTCGATCTCCAAGACTCTTTACAATAAAACACCAAACATTGTTCAGTAGATAGACTATCCCTAGCTCATATCATTAATAATCAAAATTAATCGGATTATCCCTAGTTCAAACACACAGTAATTTCTAACAAGTTCTCACTATTGAGTCTTACCCATCTCCAGTTTTCTTTCTCAATCCAAAACGATTTTAAAGAGCTCAATCAATATTTGCAAGCACTAATTTTTAGATTAAAACTTCAAGAAAACAACCAATTCATATAATCAATTTTAGAATCGATTATTGGGGTTTCACACCCTTATCAAGCACACACACCCCTAGCTAAGAATTTAGTTGCTTATAAAGAAGAAATAGAGATAATAGTCATGTAAGAAATCTCCATTTTAGGCTAATTTGATTAACAAAATCTGAAATCTAAGTTTAGATTAATACAATTATGACACTTCTTCCTCTATAAGCTAAGAAGTTCTTCGCTATTCACTATGAATATCTTTTCCACAAAAGGTCTCTCTACTACTATTATCCCTAATTGGGAAGAAGATAAAGGTATATAATTTCAAAAATCCTCATTATATCCTTGGAACCTTCCAAAGAAAGCACTAATTTTCATAATTGTATTTTTATCCTTCACCTTCCGTCTTTGAACTTGTACTAGACCGATGAAACGTTGATCAAGGTGTCACGACCCGACTTCACGAGCAATGATTGTGCCTACCAACCCTCCAGTAGGCAAGCTAAACCCTGTCTCAGAACTTGAGAGTAATGGGACTAAGGGGGGGAACTATCTTTAACTAAGCGAAGCATAAATAAATAGAACACATAAGAGGAAGACGGAAGCGAACCCAAAACTATATATACAAAAGATACCTCCCAGAACCTGGAAGTCACATATACGGAACTACTAAAAGAGTACAAGACCCAAAAGTGGACCACAGAAATAAGACTGCCTCAAAAAACAAAAGGCAAGTCAAAATGTAAGTACGGAATGGAGACAGGAAATCCCAGAATGCCATTAGCTCACCCTTGTCTCCAAAACAGACCATTTCATGCTCGACCACAATGTTGATAGCTGATGCTCAAACTTGCATCACGAAAACAGTTGCAGAATGTAGCATGAGTACTGAAGCGGCAGGTACCTAGTAGGCATCATAGGTCGACTAGGCCAGAAAGGTAAAAACAGACAAAAAAAGATAGAATCAAACACTAACATAGGTCAACATAAATAAGAGCAAAACAATTAGAGAGCTAGTCTAAGGATATTGAACCTAAACCCAGCTAGGCCCCATAAGACCCGCTAGGTATACTCATGCACAAACAAACAAGAACCCGAATGGACTCTCATAAGCTCGACAAGTACACAGAGAAGCCACATCTACGAAACCCAAAGGAAACCCAACTCCGAACCGACACAACCAACAACTCCAACACAGTCAACAAGTCTGACTTCCACATCAGGCCACCTAGCCCACCAGGAACTCCGGGGCATGACCCAGCAAGATGAGTGTCGCGCGGGGGTATATCATTCCCCTCCAAAAGCCCTAATCCAACTGCCAAATAGGCTAACACTCTGGGGGCCTGCCCAAGACAACCAAGTGTGCCATCTAACACTCCCGGGGGCCTCCCTTAGCCAGACAGAGTGCGCGGGCCTGTCAACTTCGAAGAGGACCTTAAGTAACTTATATCCAACTACCTAGCTAGTTAATCAACCCGGGGCCTGTCGAATGCCAACCAGGTGAGTCAGCTATCACCCTTGGGGGCCCTGGCCAATGCCAGCTATAGTGTATGGGTAAAATCAACTCGGTAGAGGATCTCAAATTCCAAGCTATTCTGGATCGACGTCCACTACCAACCACATCAAAACGGTCAATCAACTCCAACCCATCGTGGATCGACGCCACTACCAACTACCTAACACCAGAACCAACCGTGAAATAGCCAACCTAGAAAAATACTACGCCTCTGTTAACGCATCGGCATCACAGAAATGGGGAGAGAATCCAAAATAGGTCATAAGGAATAAAAAGACCAACAATAGGCTCAACTATCAAAGCCAAGTCTGCTATGCCAGTTTACAAGGACATAGTCCATCCGAATCGACATCGAATTCATACTAAAGTCAATCAGGTGCATGGGTGTAAGTCAACACTAGTCTCTCCTAGACTAAGGCCAATGATAAATTCCAACATATATAAATAGCCAACTAGATACTACGCATGCAATGACAAATAAATAGCCCAACAGGTAATTCATAAACACCCATAGATAAACAATCCCTCCAACAGCATGGTACTCACCCCGAAACAGCCCGAAAATCAATCCTACAGCATGGTTTCTCAGAAGAAGAGAAGAAATACTAGAAGCCCACCCTTGATTCACACAATTCAGCATGCAATTGATCAATTTGAATGAAAGGAAGTCATAGCCTACTAGAAGGCAGACCGTGCACTCTTTGAATCACTCTATCGGAGCTTCTCCCTTCCAAACGGCCTCGGATTGCTGCCAGAATCACATTATCAACACGGTCATTTAGACACTAGAATCATCAAAATCAGAGACGGACCATTTTCAGAGTCAAAATCGGGAAATGTGGGACCTGCTACGAAATTTCCAAAATTGACTCCCTGAAGAGGTCCTAAGCAGTCCCCCAAGCTTTTGTTCCAAAACGAATCATCTCTCAGGGCTCAAAATAGCTCCATGCAACAACAACTCAAAATGCAAAACTTTACACAAAAAGAGACTTAGGGCAGCCATTTACAATGCTGATACACCACAATCGAAGATTTTCGACACGCTCCGGACAGTAATCAACACAGCCAATGCAAACCCAAACACGTCGGACTTCGAATCACCCAACACGCAGCTCTAGAACTTGAGATATTGAACTTTCAAAATGAGGTTGAATCTGATTTTTTGCTATATAAATTGCAGCAGTTCTGATCGTTAAAAGCTAAATCTAGTCACCAAATGACTAAATTCTGGTCGCTAAAGGTCTGCACTAGCAACACCAAAATTTGCTATTTATTTTTTAAAAGTCTCCAAACAGACCCTCGGAATTCATTCGGGACTCGATGAAAATAAATTAGATATGCCACCCCCCCTAAATTTGACATTTCGGACTCAATGGGTCAATCGGAATTTCCATACAAGATCATTTTGATAGAAAGTGGGTCCCACGCCCAAATACCCTTTTTAGCCAATTACCGCAACGGGCCTCGGAATAAGACCGAAAGCTTGGGGAAGCACACGAAGGGCAGTTCTAGACCAAACTCGACATTCCAAAACTAACCGCACTGACGGAATTCTCACCCGAGTGCGTTTACCAAGAATGTTGACCAAAGTCACACTTAAGCAATAATTCAAATGCTAAAGCGTTAAATGGCCCCAAAGTAACGCTGAAAGCCTCGGGATTCATGCCAACCATGCTACTAGTCTAATTTTATTGCTTTTAAGCTGATGCAACCGTCAAAATTCCCATCTGAGGTCGTTTAACTAAGGTTATCACTAAAATTAACTTTTCAAGTTCAAAATCTCCTAAATAGAAAAACGGGCATAAAACTCAAACGAACGACCAGGCGACCGAACACTCAATGCCAGTAAGTCAAAAATGACTTGTGGTCACTACAGGAATGCTCTAAATGATGGAAAGAAGGCATAAACACATAAATGACCTGGAGGGTCATTACAACATCCGCTACTAAAAGGACTTTCATCCGTGAAAGTAAGAGCCAAGAAGTACCTGAGGGCTTAAATAAATTGGGGAACTGCTCCCACATCTCCCGCTCGTTCTCCCAGGTAGCATCCTCGACTGGATGATGCCTTCAATGGACCTTCACCACAAGAATGGCTCTAGACCTTAGATGTCTTACATCTCTGGCCAAAATAGCAACTAGCTCCTCAATATAGGTCAAGCGATCATCCAACTCAATGGCATCATACTCGAGCACATGAGACTCATCTGGAACATACCGCTGCAGCATTAAAACATGGAAAACATGGTGAATAGCTGAGAATATTGTGGGTAAAGCTAACTCATAAGCCACATCACCAATTGTCCTCAAAATCTCAAATGGCCCAATGTACCTAGGGCTAAGTTTGCCCTGTTTCCTAAATCTCATCACGCCCTTCATAGGCGATACTCGGAGGAATACCCGATCACCAATAGAAAATCTCAACGGTCGACGCCTTTGATCCGCATAACTTTGATGTCTACTCTGATCCGTCCTGAGCCTATCCTGAATTAACCTCACATGAACTAAGGCCTCCTGAAACAAGTTTGTACCACGCGTCCTAGGCCCCGTAGACTCAAACCAACCAACCAGAGTGCAAAAATGCCTACCATACAAGGCCTGAAATAAGGCCATCTGAATGCTAGAATGGTAGCTTTTGTTGTACGCAAACTCCGCTAATAGAAAGAACTGGTCCTAGTGACCTCCAAAGTCCATAACACAGGCCCGAAACATATCCTCAAAAACCTGAATAGTACGCTCCGACTGGCCATCAGTCTATGGGTGAAATGTTGTGCTAAGATCGACATGGGTGCCCAATCCTCTTGGAATACCCTTCAAAAGCTGGAGGTGAATTATGAACGCCAGTCTGAAATGATAGAAACTGGCACACCATGAACACGGACTACCTCTCATATGTAGGTACGAGCTAACCTCTCAGCACTGAAGGAAGTATGAACCGAAAGGAAGTGTGCTGACTTGGTCAATTGATCCAGGATAACCCAAAGGTTGTCAACACCTCTAGAAGTCCGAGGTAAACCCACCACGAAATCCATGGTGATAGGCTCCCACTTCCACTCAAGAATGGGTATTATCTACAACTCACCACCAGGCCTCAAATGCTCGGCCTTCACCTGTTGTCAACACAAGCAACGGGACACATAGTTTGAGATATCCCTCCTCGTACTTCTCCACCAGTAATGCTGCCTCAAGTCACGATACATCATAGCGGTTCCTGGATGGATAGAATACCTGGAATCATGGGCCTCGCTAAGGATCAGCTTAATCAAATCCCCAACTCTTGGAACACAACTGATCGGCAAACCTCAAAACCCTATCTAAACCTAAAGTAGCCTACCTTGCATCGCCTGCCAAGACTATTTCTCTAAGTGCCACCAGTAACTCATCCTCAAACTGACGACTGTGGAGTTGATCAAGCAGGGATGACTGAACTCCCATATAAGCTAACACCCGACTGGAATCTAAAACATCAAGCCATATCATCTGATTGGCTAAGGACGAAACGTCCAAAGCCAAAGGTTTCTCCGAAAGAGCAAGGAAGGCTAGACTACCCATACTCCATTATATAAAAGATGCTTTGCTTCATTATATAATTCATTGAGACATGTAAATTTTTACCAAATTTTGTTGCACTCACTATTATTATATTTGTAAACTAGAGTTTACTTGTGAGAAATTGTTGGGCTTATGCTGAGCACGAGTTGTGCCCCTCTATATGATATATATATATATATATATATATATATATATATATATACACTACCTTAAAAGCATGAACTCCTAGATTAAATGTTGAATTACTATAATACCCCCAATTAAAAGTACTCAATTTATTTTATTTATTAATTTAATTATTGTTATTATATTAAATATAGATACCCTTTCATATTAAAGGGTTGTGATTTTCTCAAAGAGATGTGACTTTTCCAAAGGGTTGCGACTTTTTTGACGGGTTTTGACATTTTCGATGAGTTATGACTTTTCCGAAGGGTTGTAATTTTTTCAAAGGGTTGTGACTTTTTGAAGGGTTGTGTCTTTTCCGATGAGTTGTGAATTTTCCGAAAGGTAGTGATTTTTTCAAAGGGTTGTGACTTTTCTGAAGGGTTAAGTCTTTTCCGATGAGTTGTGACTTTTGCAAAAGGCTGTGATTTTTCCGATTAGCATTGACTTTTTTGAAAGGTTGTAACTTTTTTGATAAGGAATAATTACCACCTATTCATACTACTATTTGTTAGCTATAAATAGAGGGTTTCCTTTCACTTTTAAACTACAATTTTTGAAAGTTTTCTACTCTTCTTCTTTTTAAAAAAACCTAAGGATTATTTGCAACAGTTGATTAAGTTCAAAATTCAATGAAATTCGAGGTTCACATAAGAAAGAGTTGGTAAACATATTATAGCAAATCATTCATAAATTCACACTCGTATTTTTTCTTACGATTTCCATGAGTTACCAATGACAAAAAGTTGAGGAAAAGACAACAATAATAAACAGATATGATAAAGGTCATATGATTTGGGTAACATATTTCTTCTTTGGTTTTTTATTTTTTATATTTTTACCCTCATATGAAGCAGTTTCTTTTTTATTTTGCTAAAACAACGGGCATCAACGTTGTCCGTTGAATCATTAGTTTAGATTTTAAATCAACTATTTCAAAAATAGATTTTCACTTTTTGTCACAACCCAACCCGCCGGGTCGTGCGGGCACCTACATACTAACACCTAAGTAGGAGAACCCTCATTTACGAATAGTCAAAACATGCCAAAAATAAAGAAAGCGAACAAATAAAAGAAAATTATGTAGTATCTTTATAACAAAAGAGATTTTAAAATGACTAAGAGTTAAGACTTGTAAAGTAATTAACACCCCAGGGATCTAGTCTAAACAGGTACAAGAGCTACTAAGAGTACAAAGCAAGATATAATAATGAAATACACAGCTCCCACCATGCAGAAGGAAAAATAGAAGCTAATGGAAATTTTCTTCGTCTTCACCTAATGAAACATCACCGACCCTACATCTAGAAAATGCCAAAAAGGCATAGCAAGAGTAGTATCAGTACAAAACCACGCATACTAGTAGGCATCATTGGTCAACCCGACGCCCACCACATAATATAAGAATTCAACTAGCAAGAACATGCAATAAAACCACTTGTTTCTCCACCTTTACTCTCTCTCTCAAATACCTTAAAATTACACTAGTACCTTTACTACTAACCACCATCTCAGTCCACCTACTCACTAGGTTCTTGATCATAGTCTAACCATTCAAACTCATTGAAGAGTCTACCATTGCAACTATTAACATTCCGACTAACCACACACGACATACCCTTGCCTTCTCTTCATCTTACCCAATTCCTGCCACATGACACCTTTTATCAAGGCTTCCCAACTACCAACCATGAATTCCTTTTCTTCACAGTGGAATTTACCTAAGTATTTTCATCATGTATACTACCCCCACTTCTCACCCTTGAAACACACGGACAGCCTTCTCTCTCAAACATTAGCAACTCTTGAACCTTGGCCCTTCCCGGTTCAATCAACAATGAGATACATAACGAGTTAAGTCAACATAGTAGAACAGACAGATAAAGGTCATCATAATCTTTTAACCCTTCAGGAGCAATGCCACATCAATTATCACTTATGAACGATGTACAACTTCATAACTCTCAAGATATACAATTATGTCAAGTCAATGGTCCTCTCATGGAACCCAAACCCAAACTATTACTGTACCGGTTCATGGTATCCGATCCAATTTTTATGGCAAAACGTGGCAACTGATCCCAGTTAGTGTGTCGGAACGCAACACCCGATCCATTCAACTTGCCACAGTCACAATCACAAGTATTTTCTCACATTCATAAAATCAGGTCATGGTTTCATGGCATATCTCATTCAAACATCCTCATTTACGATTAATGTGACCAATAATGCAATATTCGCATACATACATACATTTTAATGAAGCAAGAACAAACATATATCACCCACCATGGAACTACAACCATCACCTAAGCATTCATCAATGTATATTACCAAAGCAATAACTTGACCATACCTAGCCCTAGTTCATCGTGTAAGGCTTCTTCCTATGATTTATGTAATCTTCTACTCGGTGCACAAAGGCCTATGCATAATTCCTACAATTGAATAACTTTATACTACGTAGTGAGCACCGATTGATAACTACTCAGATAATAAACTTATCCTACCTGGGCGCAAAGCTGTTGCAAGGAATTGCAGCTCTAATTCTGGTTTTTGGATGACAAAATAGTGAATTTGGCCAAGAATCCACACGGTTTCGATCTCCTTACTCTAGGAATCTCCTCTTCCTTCTTTCAAAAGCCTAGAGCAGCTTTTGGAGGGTTTCTAGGGTGTTTTACGTTTGATTTAGGTTTTTTTGGAAGAAGGAGAAAATAAGATTTCACGTTATTTACATTTTGTCTTACCTATCCCGCTCTGGCGGCTATTTATCCCGATGTGGCATTGCCGCCCTAGCGGTATCTATTCCGCCCTGGCAGGACAGTGGCCCCGATATTTTTCTGAATTTTGCTTTTCCTAAATAACGACGATTCGAAGCGTTACAATAGATCCAATTTACCCCTCGTTCGTCCTCAAGCGACTAGTGAATGGATCGTCACGCATCCTATCTCGCAGTACTTTTAAGCTAATGAACTGATGCGTACGGAACCACGACGAATGGACATTTCTCAAATCTGGAATACGAAAGGTCTTATATTCAAAGGGGCGGTTAGGGAAATGAAGCAATGCATGGGAAATATTTGCGTCCAATTTTTACACAGCCTGACCCCTCAGGGCGGAAGCCCTTCCACTGCGGCGGGGCCGCTATGGCGAGGGATCTCCCACTGAAGCGGGGGATCGGAGGCAGAAAAGGGGCAAAAGGAAACATTTTTCCGATTTCTACCTAAACTTTCAAAAACTCTCCACAATCCGCTCGATTACTCTCTTCTGAACGTCAAAATCAAGGTAAATTTATTGTTCCTTACGCTCTTTACTTCAATAATTACTTAACTACAATTGCATGATAATTAAATGATCAAAATTAAATGGTTTTTGGGTAGTTATTCAAAAATGCACTTAAGTTGCTAGTTGATAGAAAAATGTAGCATGGATACTTCTCTTACGTCCCCAACATCTCCACAACGTGTTGGGCATAAGGATTTCGTAAAAATACGGTCGAATAGGTATCAAAATGTATGGGGGAAGTTGAAAAGTCTCTTGATGAAAAACATGGATTCGGGCACTATTTAGGAGTTATTTTGCTAATATGCTTGCATAATTAGGTTCGAGGATACTTAATAGACTCTGTTCTGTTGAGATTCTATTGAAAATGAGGGTTTTGGGATGAAGAGGCGTTATGTTCGCGCCTGGAATTCATCCCAGATGAAGGCCTTCCCTGTTACCTTCATCGCGTTGTACTGGCCTCCCTTATCCTGTTGTGGCAGGATTTAGGCTACTATGGCGGGACTCTGTGGGGCAGTAGCCCCTTCCTACTTAGAGCAAAAAAATTTCTCTTCCCTTTTGAACCCAAAGTTGCCTAATCCTATTGTGTTCTAACGTGTATATTTCATAACTTGCATGTTTATCTAAATGGCGAGTCTTAAAGAGAAAAACCTGCCCTTTGTTTGGCTCCCCGATGTTGTTAGTTGGGAAAGGCATCACGACTACCGAAACAATAAGTTTTGTTGTGAGAAAGGCTTTGTCTTACTTAGAGTGGAGGAGAAGGCGCCAGCCTTTCATGCTCGCTATGATAGAGTTCGGATGGGCTACACTGACTGAGGCTCCCCCTACTGCACGTTCTGACTGGGTAAGGGAGTTCTATTTCATTCTACCCACCGTTCGTTGGGACGATCCCCATCCTACCATTTGCATTGGGGGAGTCAACATCCCCCTGAATGCTATAGCCATTAATGAGGTGCTAGAGGTGCTAGACGCCTCAAACGCAGAGTACAAGTCCAAGCTTAGGGAGATGGATCTGGGCTGGCTGAGGGACACACTGGTGGAGCTTGCACGTCGGGACAGAGTTTATTGGCCTACTACAGCGGGCATCACTAGCACGGACTGGTCACCAGATGCTAAAAGGTGGCTACACTTGGTTACTAGGAGAATCCTCTCGTCGAGCAACTGCACCGACGTGATATTTCCTCGGGCTTTGGTGGTGGCGTGCGTGGTGCAGGGCATTGAGCTAAATGTGGGGGCACAGATTATTTTAGAATGGAAAATGATTTACCGAGGCAACAATAAGGCCTTTTTCCTACCCGGACTCGTGACTGCACTGTGCAAACAGGCGGGGGTGACCCTCTTAGATACTTATGAGGTACTTTCTATGGATCCCCCCCTTCACCCTCTTTTGGTTAGGCAAGGTTCTTCTTCTCGAAGCAAGAGAAGGAGGACGAGTAGGGCCAGCAGCAGTCAGGCGGCTGCAGAGACGGACGACGAGGGAGGCGAAGACACTCATCCCACCCGGTCCCAGCCCCCAATCTTTGATGCATAGGTAGAGGAGGACCTGACGGCCTTCCAGAGGATACTAGGGCGCTCTTTTGCTGACACCACTCCGGTTCCACCCAACACTGCCCTCGAGGTTGACATGCTCAGGTACGAGCTGCGCCAGGAGAGGAGGAAGGGTTTGGGGAGGGATCGTCTGATGGTTCGGATATAGAAGGTGGTGAGGATCATGTTCACTTGCGTCGCCCTCGGACAGGATATTCCCCGAGTCGAGAAAGGAGATTTTCGGCACTTTACTTTCATGGATGAGGCCGTGAAAGGCCTGGTGCCCCCAGAGGATCTCGACTATAACGATGACACCTCATAGTCCCAGGGTTCTTGATTTGGTTCTTCGCCCTTCTTGGGCTTGTAATTTAGAACAAGACTTTATTTTATCTTTTCGTCTTACTTATGTTTGTAAGCACATGGATGTTGGGTTTTTGTTGTCTGCCACAGCCACTATTTAAATACTAAGGTTATGACTTACTCTTCTATTGCTGAGCATTGATTAACATGCAGGGGTTAGTTCGGATTCGATTCGGGGTCTATAAAGGTGACCTGGGAAAAATAGAGGAGACAGGGTTGAGGTTCTATCTCGCCCTGTCCTGCTCTGGCGGGGGATTTCCGCTCTGGTGGCCTTGTGCTGGCGGGAAAATCCCGCCCCAACGGCTCAGACACTCACACGGTTATTACTCGAGTGCAAGACATGCCCTTATCTTTCTTACGAATCACCTCATAAATTATCTAGACCCTTGCATCGGACTTAATCATGACCCTCTTTTCACCTCGAGCAGTTACAACTTGCATAATTTCAACAATTCGGACAGCACATTGAACATATCAAAGTTTTAGACACGCATTTATTGTGCACATTATCGTATCGTCACGTCCAAGTAACTGCAACTTCCACATTCAAAGTTAATTCAGATAACAAGAAGTACACATTCACAGTTTTTAAGATACATTTCACAAACAAGTCCAAATTATTAGTTAGTTCGCTCCATGGATGACCATTTCTGATCATCCATGCAATTACACAACCCCTGGGGCCAGATACCAGTTGGAACCTTCACAGTTCCAATTTACCTTGCATGTTTTCCTTCAGTCGTGACCACGACATCTGGTTCAATTTGTTGAGATACCAATTGGAATTGGGAGATACTAATTGGACTAAACTCATACAACAAGTGACACTCGCACAAAGGAGAGAAACAAGGTGGAACGACTTCCTAGAATGCTTCCTAGCTTCCTGAAGATTAGATGTGGACGTCAACACACCAATCCGCAGGAGTCTAGTCCACATTTTGCTTTTGTACTGGGAGACCGGTAACCTGGGCTCTGATACCAATTTGTCACGACCCAACCCACTGGGTTGTGCGGGCACCTACATACTAACACCTAAGTAGGAGAACCCTCATATCCCAATAGTCAAAACATACGGAAAATTAAGAAAGCGGACGACTAAAAGAAAATCATGTAGTATCTTTATAACACAAGAGTTTTTAAAACGACTTAGAGTTAAGACTTGTAAAGTAATTAACACCCCAGGGATCTCGTCTAAACAGGTACAAGAGCTACTAAGAGTACAAAGCAAGATATAATATTGAAAATACACAGCTCCCACCATGCAGAAGGAAAAATAGAAGTTGCTGGAAATTTTCGTCGTCTTCACCTAATGAAACATCATCGACCCTGCATCTAGAAAATGCCAAAAAGGCATAGCAAGAGTAGTATCAGTACAAAACCACGTGTACTGGTAGGCATCATTAGTCAACCCGACACCCACTGCATAATATAAGAATTCAACTAGCAAGAACATGCAATAAAACCACTCGCTTCTCCATATTTACTCTCACTCTTTCTCTCAAATAACTCAGAATTACACTAGTACCCTTACTACTAACCACCATCTCATTCCACCTACTCACTAGGTTCTTGATCATAGTTTAACCGTTCTAAATCATAGAAGAGTCCACCATTGCAATTACCAACATTTCGACTAAACACACACGACATACCCTTGCCTTCTCTTCATCTTACACAGTTTGTAACGCCCCGTACGAAACTAGTAAGACCTAGCTAAGGCTTCACTGAATCTATTAGGTTGACCTAGAGCCTCACATGTTAGTTTATGGTTGGAAACATGTTTAAATGATGAAAAATGGCTATTGAAGTTAGTTTGGTGACTTTAGAGGTCAAACGTCAAGAAACGACCATGACGTCCGGAAACTAATTTTTGGTGCTAGTGTCTTGTCGTGGTGTTTGGTGTGTTGTTTGAGGTCTAAAACACATAGGAGTGACTCTTATTCATAGATGGACATGTTTAGGGTCCAAACGACTAGGTACGACCCCCCCCCCCCCAAGGACCACCCAAGGGGTCCTTGAGGAGGACCCAACCTTTGGCCAAAAGCTGTCAAAAAAACAGCTTGACCTACGAAGGGCAGTGACGGGCGGTCACTTGACCTACGCCCCGTAGGTAGGTCTCGTGGGTTGAGACTTAGTCTCCCCACCAAG
Source organism: Solanum stenotomum (assembly GCF_019186545.1). Taxonomy (NCBI): domain Eukaryota; kingdom Viridiplantae; phylum Streptophyta; class Magnoliopsida; order Solanales; family Solanaceae; genus Solanum; species Solanum stenotomum. The sequence goes on from NC_064293.1 coordinate 1,306,317, forward strand.
AACTCCCCAATCCCCCTCTCTGAATCAAATGACGAGAGCACAGCACGGGCCGTAACTCCACTTACGGTCCGTAAGTGGGTGGCCGTAGGTGCTGCCAATTTCCAGCCTTCTAGTCTTAAGTTGGTGATTACGGATTAAGTTAGTTAATGGACTAAGGGCTTAAGGGGTTGTTTAGCTAGTTGATTTCTCACCTTTATTATCTAGCAAGACCTTAAGCTAAGTCATGAATTCATTTAGAACCTAGACCCTCAAAACAGTCCCCTAAAAAGAGTTTTAGTTTTAAGTTAGGAGTGAGGGTCAACTTTAGATGGTCATATCTTATTGCTCAAAATGAATTAGGTGGGCCACTACCTATCCAATGAAAGGTCTCTGAGTTCTCTTTCCAACGCCACCAAGTTTGCCCTATTCTGATCTCGGAGTTAAAAGTTATGGTCGAAATAGTGAAGAACTGTCAGAACTACGAAGGCCAAACGACGGTCCGTGACTCCACCTACGGTCCGTAGGNCCCCCCCCCCCAAGGACCACCCAAGGGGTCCTTGAGGAGGACCCAACCTTTGGCCAAAAGCTGTCAAAAAAATAGCTTGACCTACGAAGGGCAGTGATGGGCGGTCACTTGACCTATGCCCCGTAGGTAGGTCTCGTGGGTTGAGACTTAGTCTCCCCACCAAGAACTCCCCAATCCCCCTCTCTGAACCAAATGACGAGAGCACAGCACGGGCCGTAACTCCACTTACGGTCCGTAAGTGGGTGGCCGTAGGTGCTGCCAATTTCCAGCCTTCTAGACTTAAGTTGGTGATTAGGGATTAAGTTAGTTAATGGACTAAGGGCTTAAGGGTTGTTTAGCTAGTTGATTTCTCACCTTTATAAACTAGCAAGACCTTAAGCTAAGTCATGAATTCATTTAGAACCTAGACCCTCAAAACAGTCCCCTAAAAAGAGTTTTAGTTTTAAGTTAGGAGTGAGGGTAAACTTTAGATGGTCATATCTCATTGCTCAAAATGAATTAGGTGGGACACTACCTATCCAATGAAAGGTCTCTGAGTTCTCTTTCCAACGCCACCGAGTTTGCCCTATTCTGATCTCGGAGTAAAAAGTTATGGTCGAAATAGTGAAGAACTGTCAGAACTACGAAGGCCAAACGACGGTCCGTGACTCCACCTACGGTCCGTAGGTGGAGGGCGTAGATGCTGCCAGTTTTATGAAGTTTTTAGTTACGAAGGGGGTTAACGTTTTAATTAGTTATTAAGTAGGGGTTAAGGGAGGTTGGTTAGGTGGTTAATTAATGGACTATATAAGCTTATAGGACCCTAAACTAATCCATTAATGCACCACAAGTCAAGACCCCAAAACATAACCCAATTCTTTTCCCTCCCAAAATTCTCTTTCAAAACTCTCTCTCAACTCAAGACTCCATTGAAGAACTTGGAAGGAGCTTAGCAAGAGCTTGTAGATGGTAGGTTTCACACGAAATTCATAGGGTTTAACTAAGGTATGGTTGCTCTTCACTCTTGGGAGCCCTTTCCCCAAGAGGTCCTTCCAAAGATGGTTTTCAAAGTCCCCCAAATTGTAGATTTCAATCCAATTTCGTGGGTCTCTTTCTAAAGTCGATTCCATTGATCTATAATGGTTATTTATGATTATATATGAATGTTTGTGGATGAATTCATGTAACACTTATGGTTTTTGAACAATTCCCCACAAGATCCATGATTTCCCCTTCTTCCTCCAATTCTAACCCTAGTTTGTGTTAGATATTAATTGAAGGCTATGAATTGAATGTAATGTTATGTAATTCATGTTTGAATGATGATATTACCCTAAATTATGTATGATTACTATGGAATTAGGGTTAAGACTTGAATGGGGCCTTCAAGGCTATGAGGAGATGATATCAATGTGATTCTTTATGTATTGTTGAATGTACTTGCTTAATTAATGTATTATGAAGTTGGATGATGGTTCCCTCTTCCCTCTAACCCTAGTTGGTAATTGAGCATGTTATGATGAGATGCAATGCAAGTATGAATGTTGTGAGATGTTGGTATTATTGTTGTTATGTTGAATTGAAGGTAATTCTTATTAACACAATATGAACATGCTACGAGTAAAGGTGTTTTATGTGAAAGGGTTTCTCGCATATGTACACACACACATGAATGAATGAAGCTATTGACTAATGTAATGAATGTGAGTCTCTTGAAAGGTTTCCTCAAATGTACTCTAAACTAGTCTATGTTATGCATGGTATGATGATGTGAAAGGTCATTCTCACATGATGAAGGTTCTTGATGAAAGGTGAATTACTTAGATTGTAATGATGCTATACCTAATGTGTTGTTGTGGTGTTGATGACCTAGTTTCCTCATCCTTAACCCTCTACACTTGAATTAGCTATGAAGTATGTATGTATGTTATGGTATGATTGTTATATGATTGAAAGGTAGTTCTCATGATTATAATGTAATGTAAAGTGAAAGGTTTACTCAGTTGCTAAGTGTTTCTAAGGTGAAATGATTGTTACTCACTTATGAACACATATGAGCTATTATGGTAAGATGTCTACATAAGAGTCTAGTAAAGGCTAATGTGAACTTATGTGATGACTAAAGATGATTAAAAAAGGGAATTAGATGCTTAGCACCGAAAGGGCATGTAAATGAGATGGGGGTCACACGTTTAGTAAGTCCGGCTCCCCACATGGGTTTTCTCATGTTTAGCAAGACGGATTACCCACGGTATGTGTTGTCTCATGAGATGGAAATCCCCACGTTTAGTAAGTTAGGATTTCTAGGAGCAATCTCCTTGACCCTTAACTATGTGCCCACATAGGACTTTAGCTTAGTGGATCCACCTAGATAGCTATGTATGAATGGTTACACCTTAGGCAAGTGTTAACCCTCTCTTTTCGTTGTGGGAGTAGAACATCGGATTCCATGTAGCTCTCATGGTCTATGTCGGTTATGGCAATATCTCCCTAATGTAAAAGTAAATGAAGGTATGAAAGGTGTGAACTCTTACTAGGGCTTTCTTAAGGGTTTCTACATAGTGTAAGGGAGGGTATGGGACTTCTCTTGCACATTGCACTTGTGGGATCCTAAGGGATGGTTGTAGTAGTGTTTGTCTTATAACTATGATGATTATGACTTATGTATGTTGAAGCTATGTTGTGTATGATCCTTATGAAGATGGTTTACCTATGACATGGACTATTTGAATTATGACTAAGATGTATGATATGAACATGTTGTATGAACTATGCCTTAATATTGTTGTTCTATCTTATTATGATTATTATGAATAATGCATGCTTTAATTGTATTATGTTAATGATTGACTTTTCTTGATATGAACTAATGTTTGTGAATGTCACCTTACTAGGTATATGACCTATGGATAAGACTAACGTATGATAAGTATAGCATGGTGATCCAAAGGTAATACTTAGTGTAAGTAGGACTATGGACCCTACCTATGCATTGCACAAGTAGAACCTAGGGTTACTTATGTGAATACTCTATTATGATGCAATGACCTTGATGTTGACTATGCATGAATATTATGTCTTGTAATGAGTGATATGTGCACTATGACTATGATTAGAGACTATGCCTATGGTGATGTTTATTACCCTTGTGCTTTGATGAACTATATGTGAGTTGTTTATGACTTATGATTCTTTAACTCTTTCAAGAAGATGTTCAAAAGTGCATAAAGCATGGTTTCAACTAAATGTCCCCTTTTAAGCACGTTTTAATGGTTTTTATGCATGGCTTCCATACTTAGTACGTGTGTTGTACCAACCCATATTTCTTCTACATTTTTACAAAGTGTAGGGTTGATGTGATGTCTTATGCTTGTAAGTTAGGTTTCTAAGGAGCTTGGGAATGAAGACTTGGGGAGTCCTTATAGATTTGAGGATGAACCTACCTCGTACTCTTATGTCATTATATTTCTATGTTTTATGTCTTTAGACTTGTGTAAGGGCCGTGTCTCTAGTAATTATTTTGTAAGGGCCGTGTCCCTAAGTTTTTATGAAAGAGTTCTTATTCTAGATGTTATAGATGATTTGAGCATAGTGTCAAAGACTCTCTCTTATTTTATGAAGACTTCGATTGTAAAGAAAAGTTTTAAATTTTCCGCTATTTTCATATGCTTTAATGATCATGATATGCTAAGGGCTTGTATAAGACCTCCGAGAGGTCGAGTACGCTGTGTTACGATTAGGGGGTGCTCTCGGGTCGTTACAAACTTGGTATCAGAGAATAAGGTTTTGAAATGGTGGAAGAATGTCTCAAACCACGTCTAGTAGAGTCTTGTTCATCGGTGTGAGTCACGACACATCTATGAGCGGTTAGGAAACTTCACTTCTTCATTCTCTAAGTCGTGCCATAGATCTATAAGCTCTATCTCTCTCTCTTATTCCTTGTCTTATGGTGTTTAGAGTAGGACCACTTGAAGGGTTCTTGCTAGAAGGAGTGAGTGGTTGTGATGCCAATTATGGCTATGTGACTTGTGAACTTTGATGTAATAGATTGTGGAAGTTGTATTTAGTATGATTAATGCTTCATAATTGCCTTTGTGTTGGTTTGAAGAACTTGTGTAGGCTTACTTCCAAGGGGGGATATAGTGTGCCTACCTAGCAAGGTAATTGTGAGGTCATGTTTGGTTTATGTTGTGTTTTCAAGTTGTCTTTGAGGTTGCATGTACCACCTAGTTGAGGTAAGGAAGAAGAGTGTAGGTGTTGACCAACGTCAAAAGGTTAGCTGTTGTACTTTAAGATTGATCTTAAGTATGGTCACTTCAGTAGAGTGCTTAGATAATACCTAGGCATAGTTGGTTGGTAGACCCCATCAAAAGTGATGATAAGGGTTGACATGGTCTAGAGTTGTCTTGATTCAACTTTAGTGAAAAAGAGAAAGGTTTCTTGGTTAAAACTCTTCTAAGTTCCTCTAAGGTTTAACTAAGGAAGGATGTCTACCCCTAAGTCTCAAAGAGTGAGTGGTAGTGGATCTTAAGGGTTCCGGTATGTGTTTTATGTTTTATTAAATTTTGAAATTTCTATAGGTCAAGGGTAGAGGAAGATCCTCTAGAGTCCATAGATGAGATATCTAAGGTGATGAACCTTGTAGGACTAATTCTGATAATACTTGTCTTTTGTGACTTAATAAATAGGATGTGGTGAACCTTTGTGTTGTTTTTAGTATTCATGGGTTTAGTTATGGTCATATGTGGTTATTGGTATAACCCAACTTAGCCCTAATGAGTTTAGAATGTGTTGGATTTTGATGAATAGAAGTGCTTAGGTGGTGCCTAGGGTTGTTGAGTGAGTAAACTCCTTGAAGGAGGTTAAAAGTGTAATACTCTATGGCTTAGAATCATCTTGTGTGGTCAGTGTGAAGGTTTAGTTATGACATGCTCTGACCTTAGAATTAAAAGAAGGAATGTTGTAATGAGATAGTTTATGCTTGCCCCAAGTGAGGGATAATGTGCTTAGATGGTAAGGTCATTGAGTACCCTTGATGTTTATGAAATAGGTTTTCTTGGATTCTCACCTTATGTGGTTTAATGAGTTTGAACAACCTAGACCCGGAGTGGTGATTCATGTGAGATCTTCAGTGATATCCTAGTGAAGGCCTTAGAAAAGGATGCTACTAGGGTTGACTTGGAAGAATTTTTGGGATGAAGGTACCGGTATGTTGGTAATTTCATGTGAGAGTAAGTGCTATGTTGTATTCCGGTATTACCTTACCTAGTATAATGCCTTATGAGGCTATGTGACTGAGAGTTCTCCGAATGAATTAATAGAACCTTTTTCGGATTTTACCTCGGTTAATGGTTTAAAGTTAGAAAAAAAAAAGGGTTTGTGAAGAATAACCCTTACCTTGTTCCCCTTGGAATACTCTTGTTGACTTGGTGGAACTTGGCAAGTTAGACCTTGATGTAACTCTTAGTATTGATGGGTTGCATACTTGGTGTGTTTTATTGATGATAGGGCTCGGATAGTTAGAAGAACATGGGACTCTTGAGTATGTATTAGTTTTCACCTTTTGAGTAAGATGACATTTGAGTGCAATTTCTTCCTATTATGGATTTGGTGTTTGATTGTGTCATATAAGGGTGGTATGGCTAGATGTTGAGGACCATAGACTTTTGCAAAGAGGGCAAAAATGTGAGTTTTGTAATATCTTAAGGAGTGCTTGAAAGAAGTTTTCATGAGGGTGGTAGTGAGGGCTTCCTCCTAAGGAGGGGATAGTGTGCTTAGAAAGCATGACTTGTCGAAATCCCAACATCCTCATCTCTTTCTTCCATTCCTATTCTAGCTTGAGACCAAGAGTTCCTAGAAGGGCTTATGTTATGTTTTAGGAGTCATGTATGACTTAGGTGTCCTCATGATTTCCTTATGACAATTATGTTCTTGAGAATTCATGTTTTGAGATAAAATGAGTTTTCATGTCTCATGTTCCTTATGTTGATAGGCAATTAGAGTAAGAAACCTATGTGATTCATGAGGTGAATGGTTTAAATGTGCTTTTGAGAAATAATGGCATAGTTGGCCTAAGATGATATGATAAGCATGATTTGAGTTGGAGAAGGAAATTCCTCCAATGAAATGGAATGTGTCTAAGTTGCATGCATATTGAGTTCGTAGAGGTAGTCCTATTTTCTCATGTTGCATGATATGTGTTTTAAATGGAGATTTTTCTCCTAAGTTGTGCATTGTGTTTAATATGGCATACTTGACTTCATGATGTGAATTAAATGAACATGCTTGAATGTGTTCTTATGAAATGGAATGTTAGCTCCTTATGTGGTGGAAACTTGCCTAAAGAGTGGAGGAGGTAGTTCCTCCCATGTTTATGTGAATTAATGAGGTTTGTGCATTTCCATAAAAACTCATGTTTTTGAATAAAGATGAGTTGTATGAGTTGTTTCCTTCATGTTTGTAGTGCATTGGTTATAAGTGATCTATTGTACTTCAGGAAAATAAGATATGAGCATGTCTTAGTAAGTGCTGTTGAACATGGAAACTTGCATATGTGCTTAATGATGTATGGACCATGTAATGACTAGGAGAAGGTAGTTCCTCCTATGAACATGAGAAATGTTGATGTTGGTGTGTTATGAATAGGAGAAGGTAGTTCCTCCTTGAACATAACTATACATGATAATGTCATGCATATAGATTGATAGATGTAGTTCCTATTTCCTTATATTTGCATTGACTATGTTAAAATTGGATTTTAAGTTCCTCCTTTGAATGATGCTCGTTGTGTGTGGTGTATTTTTGAGTTGTACATCACTTTGATGATTACATGATTGTTGGGCTGCTAGTTTGAGCTTTGATTCCTTAAGATGTTTAAGTGTCATTTGGGGACGAATGTTCCCAAGGAGGGGATATTGTAACGCCCCGTACGAAACTAGTAAGACCTAGCTAAGGCATGACTGAATCTATTAGGTTGACCTAGAGCCTCACATGTTAGTTTATGGTTGGAAACATGTTTAAATGATGAAAAATGGCTATTGAAGTTAGTTTGGTGACTTTAGAGGTCAAACGTCAAGCAATGACCATGACGTCCGGAAACTAGTCTTTGGTGCTAGTGTCTTGTCGTGGTGTTTGGTGTGTTGTTTGAGGTCTAAAACCCTTAGGAGTGACTCTTATTCATAGATGGACATGTTTAGGGTCCAAACGACTGGGTACGACCCCCCCCCCCAAGGACCACCCAAGGGGTCCTTGAGGAGGACCCAACCTTTGGCCAAAAGCTGTCAAAAAAACAACTTGACCTATGAAGGGCAGTGACGGACGGTCACTTGACCTACGCCCCGTAGGTAGGGCTCGTGGGTTGAGACTTAGTCTCCCCACCAAGAACTCCCCAATCCCCCTCTCGGAACGAAATGACGAGAGCACAGCACGGGCCGTAACTCCACTTACGGTCCGTAAGTGGGTGGCCGTAGGTGCTGCCAATTTCCAGCCTTCTAGTCTTAAGTTGGTGATTAGGGATTAAGTTAGTTAATGGACTAAGGGCTTAAGGGGTTGTTTATCTAGTTGATTTCTCACCTTTATAAGCTAGCAAGACCTTAAGCTAAGTCATGAATTCATTTAGAACCTAGACCCTCAAAACAGTCCCCTAAAAAGAGTTTTAGTTTTAAGTTAGGAGTGAGGGTAAACTTTAGATGGTCATATCTCATTGCTCAAAATGAATTAGGTGGGACACTACCTATCCAATGAAAGGTCTCTGAGTTCTCTTTCCAACGCCACCGAGTTTGCCCTATTCCGATCTTGGAGGAAAAAGTTATGGTCGAAATAGTGAAGAACTGTCAGAACTACGAAGGCCAAATGCCGGTCCGTGACTCCACCTACGGTCCGTAGGTGGAGGGCGTAGATGCTGCCAGTTTTATGAAGTTTTTAGTTAAGAAGGGGGTTAATGTTTTAATTAGTTATTAAGTAGGGGTTAAGGGAGGTCGGTTAGGTGGTTAATTAATGGACTATATAAGCTTATAGGACCCTAAGCTAATCCATTAATTCACCACAAGTCATGACCCCAAAACATAACCCAATTCTCTTTCCCTCCCAAAATTCTCTCTCAAAACTCTCTCAACTCAAGACTCCATTGAAGAACTTGGAAGGAGCTTAGAAAGGGCTTGTAGATGGGAGGTTTCACACGAAATTCATAGGGTTTAACTAAGGTATGGTTGCTCTTCACTCTTGGGATCCCTTTCCCCAAGAGGTCCTTCCAAAGATGGTTTTCAAAGTCCCCCAAATTGTAGATTTCAATCCAAAAACGTGGGTCTTCTTTCTAAATGTTGAATTGTTGTTATAAACTGATTTTGATTGATGATATATGAACAACTATGGATGCATTCATGTAGTGTTGGTGATTTTTGAAGAATCCCCCCCATGAGACCCATGTTTCCCCTTCTTCCTCCAATTCTAACCCTAGTTTGTGTTAGATATTAATTGAAGGCTTTGAATTGAATGTAATGCTATGTAATTCATGTTTGTATGATGATATTACCCTAAATTATGTATGATTACTATGGAATTAGAGTTAAGTCTTGAATGGGGCCGTCAAGGCTATGAGGAGATGATATCAATGTGATTCTTTATGTATTGTTGAATGTACTTGGTTAATTCATGTATGATGAAGTTGGATGATGGTTCCCTCTTCCCTCTAACCCTAGTTGGTAATTGAGCATGTTATGATGAGATGCAATGCAAGTATGAATGTTGTGAGATGTTGGTATTATCGTTGTTATGTTGAATTGAAGGTAATTCATATTAACACAATATGAACATGCTATGAATAAAGGTGTTTCATGTGAAAGGCTTTCTCACATATGTACACACACACATGAATGAATGAAGCTATTGACTAATGTAATGAATGTGAGTCTCTTGAAAGGTTTCCTCAATTGTACTCTAAACTAGTCTATGTTATCCATGGTATGATGATGTGAAAGGTCATTCTCACATGATGAAGGTTCTTGATGAAAGGTGAATTACTTAGATTGTAATGATGCTATACCTAATGTGTTGTTGTGGTGTTGATGACCTAGTTTCCTCATCCTTAACCCTCTACACTTGAATTAGCTATGAAGTATGTATGTATGTTATGGTATGATTGTTATATGATTGAAAGGTAGTTCTCATGATTATAATGTAATGTAAAGTGAAAGGTTTACTCACTTGCTAAGTGTTTCTAAGGTGAAAGGATTGTTACTCACTTATGAACACATATGAGCTATTATGGTAAGATGTCTACATAAGAGTCTAGTAAAGGCTAATGTGAACTTATGTGATGACTAAAGATGATTACAAAAGGGAATTAGATGCTTAGCACCGAAAGGGCATGTAAATGAGATGGGGGTCACACGTTTAGTAAGTCCGGCTCCCCACATGGGTTTTCTCACGTTTAGCAAGACGGATTACCCACGGTATGTGTTGTCTCATGAGATGGAAATCCCCACGTTTAGTAAGTTAGGATTTCTAGGAGCAATCTCCTTGACCCTTAACTATGTGCCCACATAGGACTTTAGCTTAGTGGATCCACCTAGATAGCTATGTATGAATGGTTACACCTTAGGCAAGTGTTAACCCTCTCTTTTCGGTGTGGGAGTAGAACATCGGATTCCATGTAGCTCTCATGGTCTATGTCGGTTATGGCAATATCTCCCTAATGTAAAAGTAAATGAAGGTATGAAAGGTGTGAACTCTTACTAGGGCTTTCTTAAGGGTTTCTACATAGTGTAAGGGAGGGTATGGGACTTCTCTTGCACATTGCACTTGTGGGATCCTAAGGGATGGTTGTAGTAGTGTTTCTCTTATGACTATGATGATTATGACTTATGTATGTTGAAGCTATGTTGTGTATGATCCTTAGGAAGATGGTTAACCTATGATTTGGACTATTTGAATTATGACTAAGATGTATGATATGAACATGTTGTATGAACTATGCCTTAATATTGTTGTTCTATCTTATTATGATTATTATGAATAATGCATGTTTTAATTGTATTATGTTAATGATTGACTTTTCTTGATATGAACTAATGTTTGTGAATGTCACCTTACTATGTATATGACCTATGGATAAGACTAACGTATGATAAGTATAGCATGGTGATCCAAAGGTAATACTTAGTGTAAGTAGGACTATGGACCCTACCTATGCATTGCACAAGTAGAACCTAGGGTTACTTATGTGAATACTCTATTATGATGCAATGACCTTGATGTTGACTATGCATGAATATTATGTCTTGTAATGAGTGATATGTGCACTATGACTATGATTAGAGACTATGCCTATGGTGATGTTTATTACCCTTGTGCTTTGATGAACTATATGTGAGTTGTTTATGACTTATGATTCTTTAACTCTTTCAAGAAGATGTTCAAAAGTGCATAAAGCATGGTTTCAACTAAATGTCCCCTTTTAAGCACGTTTTAATGGTTTTTATGCATGGCTTCCATACTTAGTACGTGTGTTGTACTAACCCATATTTCTTCTACATTTTTACAAAGTGTAGGGTTTGGTGATGTGATGTCTTATGCTTGGAAGTTAGGTTTCTAAGGAGCTTGGGAATGAAGACTTGGGGAGTCCTCATAGATTCAAGGATGAACCTACCTCGTACTCTTATGTCATTATATTTCTATGTTTTATGTCTTTAGACTTGTGTAAGGGCCGTGTCTCTAGTAATTATTTTGTAAGGGCCGTGTCCCTAAGTTTTTATGAAAGAGTTCTTATTCTAGATGTTATAGATGATTTGAGCATAGTGTCAAAGACTCTCTCTTATTTTATGAAGACTTCGATTGTAAAGAAAAGTTTTAAATTTTCCGCTATTTTCATATGCTTTAATGTTCATGATATGCTAAGGGCTTGTATAAGACCTCCGAGAGGTCGAGTACGCTGTGTTACGACTAGGGGGTGCTCTCTGGTCGTTACACAATTCATGCCACATGACACCTTTTATCAAGGCTTCCCAACTACTAACCACAAATTCCTTTCCTTCACGGTGGAATCTACCTAAGTATTTTCATCATGTATACTACCCCCACTTCTCACCCTTACAACACTAGGACAGCCTCCTCTCTCAAACATTAGCAACACTTGAACCCTTGGCCCTTCTCGGTTCATTCAACAACGAGATACATAATGAGTTAAGTCAACATAGTAGAACAAACAGATATAGTTTATCATAATCTTTTAACCCTTCAGGAGCAATACCACATCAATTATCACTTACGAACGATGTACAACCTCACAATTCTCAAGATATACAATTATGTCAAGTCAATGGTCCTCTCATGGAACCCAAACCCAAATTGTTGGTGTACCAGTTTGTGGTACCCGATCCAATGTTTATGCCAGAACGTGGCAACCGATCCCATGTTTATGCCGAAACGTGGCAACCGATCCCAATTAGTGTGTCAGAACGCAACACCCGATCCATTTAACAAGCCACAATCACAAGTATTTTCTCACATTTATACAATCAGGTAATGATTTCATGGCATATCTCATTCAAACATCCTCATTTACTATTAGAGTGATCAACAATGCAACATTCGCATACATACATGCATTATAATGAAGCAAGAACAAACATATATCACCCACCATGGAACCACAACCATCACCTAAGAATTTATCAACGTATATTACCAAAGAAATAACTCAACCATACCTAGCCTTAGTTCATCGTCTAAGGCTTCTTTCTATGATTTAAGTAATCTTCTACTCGGTGCACGATGGCCTACACATAATTCCTACTATTTAATAACTTTATACTATGCAATGAGCAAAAATTTATAACTACTCAAATAATAAACCTAGCCTACCTGGGCGCCAAGCTTCTGCACGGAATTACAGCTCAAATTCTGGTTTCCGAATGACAAGACAGTGAATATGGCCAAGAATCTGTAAGGTTTCGATCTCCTTACGCTAGAATCTCCTCTGCCTTCTTTCCCAAGCCTAGATCAGCTTTTGGACAGTTTCTGGGGTGTTTTACGTCTAATTTAGGTGTTTTTGGAAGAAGGAGAAAATAAGGTTTCGTGTTATTTATATTCTCTCTTACCTATCTCATTGTGGCGGCTACTTATCCCATTGTGGCGCTGCCGCCCTAGAGGCATCTATCCCGCCTTGGCGGGACAGTGGCCCCAGTATTTTCCTGAATTTTGCTTTTCCTAAATAACGACGGTTCGGGTCGTTACACTTTTACTTATAATATGATAATATAGACATTATAATAATTATTTTTAATAGAAATGTAAGTAAAAATGGACGAAGAAAGTAAAGTGTTGGTGACAAGAGATTTTAATCAAATTGAACACTATAGTGAATATTGCATAAAAATATATTTTTGCCTTCCTTCTTCATTGTCTATGTATCGTTTCATTTTTTTTTTTCATATTATTTTCTATTCATTTGAATATGAGAAAATTTTATGCCACAAGATACCTAGCTATAAAAAAATAGATAAGAAAATAGTGATTGATCGTAAAATAATCTTAAATCAAATTAAAGATTCTATAAACAATTCTTTAAATTTTATTCATCTATTAATTTTTATTATTGAAAAAGTTCAATATATTATATCATGATACCACTTCGATAAGATTCTAGATACTTTCATTAGACAATAGCTATATGATATGTATGCGGCAGGAAAAAGGTGAATACTACAATTTCTACAAAGATAAGGTAGAAACTTAAAGAAATGAAATATTTTTCACCAAAGGTGATGTTGTTCATATATATATATATCTAAAACAAAGAATTGGTCAAGTTAAATATTTGGCATACACTCAAACCTCAATTTAACCATCATTCGTTATGAACAATAAAATACCATTTTTTGTTGTTGTAGAATTACCTCTCTATGATAGTCTTACTCAATTATTAATTGGCAAAAGATAGATTACGTATAAATATAAAATATTGAAATATTTATGGTAATCCTTATTAGTGTCATGCACATACTAAATTTCAAGTATGAGTATTTAAGAGAAAAATTATACTTAAATTTTGTCCATCATTTATGTTAATAGCCTCAAGAGGAAAGACTATTAGGGATATCTTTTGTATTGATATTTTTTAAAAGTTTTGTTAGTAAGATTTGTTTAAAAAATTGAGTGAAGTAAATAATAATACTACTAAAGAAATGTCACTTTCTCCCCATATTTAAACTTTGAATGTATTTTGAAATGTTTCAATTATATCTGGTCATTTTGATCTCAAAATACAAGTAACTGTATGACAATCTTTATTAATCATTTAAAAGCACTTGTCCTATGTTCTTTAAATTATAATTATTTACTAAAAAGCTTTAATTTAGTAATATTAATTCTATTTTACAACATCGTATACAATATATACAATACGCACGTGCCGTAAAACTAGTATATATATATACACACACATACTACCTTAAAATCATGAACTCCCTAACTTGAATGTTAAATTACTATAATATCCCCAACTAAAAATATTCAATTTAGTATATCTTCCATTTCATATGTATATTTATTTATTTATTATATGATATTAAAATCATACACTTTTTTCACATCGAAGGGTTGTGAATTTTCTGATAAGTTGTGACTATTCTGAAGTGTTGTTACTTTTTTGATAAGTTGTGACTTTTCTGAAGGGTTGTGACTTTTCCGAATGGTTTTGAATTTTCCAAAGAATTGTCACTTTTCTGAAGGGTTTGTGTCTTTTCTGAAAGGTTGTAACTTTTCTAATAAGACACAATAAGAACATGTTCATACTACCGTTTGGCGGTTATAAAAAGAGGGGTTTCCACTAATTTTAAAATAGAATATTTTCTGAGTTTTCTACACTTCTTCTTCCAAGAAAACCTCAAGTGTGATTTGCAGTCATTAGGTGAGTTAAAATTTGAAATATGAGATGTCACACAAATAAGGTTTGGTGAACAAACTTTACCAAACATAATCTCTAAGCACACTAGGTTGTAAGCATTGTAACAAATATTAACATTATGCAAATGATGTATTATTCAATTTCATGTATTAGAAAGTTGTCAAGTTTGTTTTGTGTCAAATTTTTGGTATGTTTTGCAAGAGAATCACTACTAAAAAACTGCTTAAAAACGACTGACAGAAAAGCGACGGACAGCATCGCTCCAAAAAGCGACGCCTTTTGCCACACTATCCGTCACTTTTTAATAAAAATAATTATTTTTTAAATTATTTTACAAAAAGCGACGGACGGCATCTCTTAGTCCGTCACTTTTTTTCGCGGATTTTTGCGCTAAATATATATAATTAATAATTATTTATTTAATATATATAGAGACGCCGTCCATCGCTTTTATCAAAAATAATTATATATAAATAAAAAATAACCACGTTGTCTATCGTTTTTAATTTATTTTATTTTATTAATTAGTTTTTAAAAAAGCGAGGGACGACATCTCTTAGTCCATCACTTTTTGGTCAAAATATCTAGTCAACTATTTTTAAAAGCGACGGACAGTGTCACTTAGTCCGTCGCTTTTTGATCAAAATGTTGGTCAACTATATTTAAAAAAAGCGACGGACTTAGAGACCCTGTCCGTCGCTTTTTATTAAATATCTAAACTACAAATTGCCATATTCTTATTTTCCTCTCTCTCTCTTCACTCTTATTCTCTCCCTTCTCTCTCTCTCTCTCTCTCTCTATATATATATATATATATATATATATATCGGTCTCCCTAGCTCCCGTCACTGTCGCCATCGCCGCCCTTCCCCGTCGACGTCGCTGCCCTTGCATGTCGCCATCGCTGGCCCGTCATCGTCCCTGCAGCAGGTAGGTTTACATTTTAGTTTTTTTTTTCAATTCTAGTGATTATAATTGATTGTTTGTTAGTATATTATTGTTTTTGTTTGTTGGGTTGTGTTATTCAATTGTTAATTTGATTTGATTATTGTTAATTAGGTATAGATAATTGAAGATTTTTATTTTAGGATTTTTTAAAAAAAATTGGGCATTTTTAAATTGGGCATTGTTAGTTAGTGAAGAATTAGCATTTTTGTATTTTAGGACTAGTTTAAACTTGAGATTATGTAATTTCAGGTTGAATTGGGATTTTTTTGGATTTGATTGTAGGACTAGTTAGTAAAGTGTTAATAATTTGAAGTTAGAAATTAGTAATTCATGTGTTATGAGTAGATGATGAATGTTTGAATGTCATGAATTTAGATGATGAATGTTTGAATGTCATGAACTTAGAACTTGAACTTGAACTTAAAATTTGAACTTGAACTTAGAACATGAACTTGAACTTGATATTAGAACTTGAACTTGAATTTTGAACTTGAAGTTGAACTTAGAATTTGAACTTGAAGTTGAAATTAGAACTTGAAATTAGAACTTGAACTATAACTTGAACTTAGAATTTGAAGTTAAACTTAGAACTTGAACTTGAAATTAGAACTTGAACTTAGAAATTGAACTTGAACTTTGAATTTGAACTTGAACTTAGAACTTGAACTTGAACTTAGAACTTGAACTTGACCTTAGAATTTGAACTTGAACTTGAAATTAGAACTTGACATTAGAACTTGAACTTAGAACTTGAACTTAGAACTTGAAGTTGAACTTAGAACTTGAACTTGAAATTAGAACTTGAACTTAGAAATTGAACTTGAACTTTGAATTTGAACTTGAACTTGACCTTAGAATTTGAACTTGAACTTGAAATTAGAACTTGAACTTGAACGTGAACTTAGAACTTGAACTTGAACTTAGAACTTGAACTTGAAATTAGAAGTTGAACTTGAATTTAGAACTTGAACTTGAACTTAGAATTTGAACTTGAACTTAGAATTTGAACTTGAAATTTAAACTTGAACTTGAACTTGAAATTAGAACTTGAACTTGAACTTAGAAATGAACTTAGAATTTGAAGTTGAACTTAGACTTGAACTTTAAATTAGAACTTGAACTTGGAACTAATTAGCTTGAATATATAACTAATTAAGTTTAGAAATTAGATATGAACTTGAATTGAAAACTTGAACTTATTAACAAATTTTAGAACTTTTCGTGCTAGGCAACTGAGGAAGCTTAACATCTAAAAAAGTTGATACAAGACTATATTGCTTCTTTCATCAAAGTAGGAGATAAGGTTGGTGCTTCTAAATTCTAAAGTTCAAGTACAATTGTTTTCAATAATGTGTTTGTGTCCATCTAGTATTGATACTTAGCTTTAATTCTAGTGATAATATTTTTGTGTCCATCGATTGTTTGTTAAGCATAAGTACCAACACTAGTTGATCCTATTGATGACAAAATTGATTTTCTTGCAAGATCGATTTGTGTCCATCTAGTGTTGACACTTAGCTTTAAATTTAGAAATAATATATTTGGTAAGCATAAGTACCAACACTAGTTGATCCTATTGATTTAGTTAATTAGTGGATTTAGTTAAAGTTGTTATGTTGTTTAAATAAGTTAAAATAAATAATGTGATTTAGTTAATTGGTGGATTTAGTTGTTTGAATTAAGTCAATACTAAACTAGTTAAAGTTATAAAGTTGTTAAGTTGTTTAAATAAGTTAAATTAAATAATGTGATTTTGTTGATGGATTTAGTTGTTGGATTTAAGTCAAAACTAAACTAGTTCAAGTTAAAAAGTTGTTAAGTTGTTTAAATAAGTTAAACTAAATAATGTGGTTTAGTTGGTGGATTTAGTTGTTGTATTAAGTCGAAACTAAACTAGTTAAAGTTGTTAAGTTGTTTAAATAAGTTAAAATAAATAATGTGGTTAAGTCAATTCTAAACTAGTTTTAGGACTACTACTAGTAAAATTATTATTAAATTTTATTTATAATATAATTGAATATCTATATTTTTGTAGATGGATCATCGTTTGTGGATGTATAATATGCATTATGAAACTGGTGCTTGTTCGAAACCTGAGTTTATTGACGGTGTTAGAAATTTTATTGAACATACAATGACACTTGACATTTTCAAGAATAATGGATTGGTTAGGTGTCCTTGTAGTGCATGTAAGTTCTTAAAAAATTTTAAACCAGATAGAGTTATGGTTCATTTGTACCGTAATGGATTTAAGCCTAGATATTTTGTATGGATTGATCATGGAGAAAGTGATGGATTGGATGGTATGTTTTATAATTGGATGCATGTGGATGTATATAATGGTTGCACTACATGGCCAAATTAGGGTTGAACAGGTTAGGTTTGAACATGATAGGGTTCAGGAAATGATCAATGATGCTTTCGAGTTCAAGGTAGGATGGAACCGGAACAATATTTTGATGAAGCTCCTAATGAAGAAGCAAGACGCTTTTATGATCAATTAGAAGAGTCTAGTCGTCCACTATGTGAAGGGAGTCTACATTATGCCTTGTCAGTTGCGGTTAGATTAATGAATATTAAATCAGATTGGAATGTTCCTAATGCTGCTATGGACTCAATAATTGATCTTTTGGGTGAACTAGTTAATCCGGAGTTTAACATACCAAAGAACTTCTATTAGGCAAAGCGTTTGATGTCCAAGTTAGGATTGACGTATGATAGAATACATTGTTGTGTTAATGGCTGCATGTTTTACAAGACTGATAGTGAATTAGAAAATTGTAGGTTTTGAGGACATGCTCGTTATAAGAGGACTCCGATGGTCCCAGTTCAGGTGATGCATTATCTACCTCTCATTCCTAGGTTAAAGAGGNAAATAATGTGGTTAAGTCAATACTAAACTAGTTTTAGGACTACTACTAGTAAAATTATTATTAAATTTTATTTATAATATAATTGAATATCTATATTTTTGTACATGGATCATCGTTTGTGGATGTATAATATGCATTATGAAACTGGTGCTTGTTCGAAACCTGAGTTTATTGACGGTGTTAGAAATTTTATTGAACATACAATGACACTTGACATTTTCAAGAATAATGGATTGGTTAGGTGTCCTTGTAGTGCATGTAAGTGCTTAAAAAATTTTAAACCAGATAGAGTTATGGTTCATTTGTACCGTAATGGATTTAAGCCTAGATATTTTGTATGGATTGATCATGGAGAAAGTGATGGATTGGATGGTATGTTTTATAATTGGATGCATGTGGATGTATATAATATGGTTGCACTACATGGCCAAATTAGGGTTGAACAGGTTAGGGTTGAACATGAAAGGGTTCGAGAAATGATCAATGATGCTTTCGAGGTTCAAGGTAGGATGGAACCGGAACAATATTTTGATGAAGCTCCTAATGAAGAAGCAAGACGCTTTTATGATCAATTAGAAGAGTCTAGTCGTCCACTATGTGAAGGGAGTCTACATTATGCCTTGTCAGTTGCGGTTAGATTAATGAATATTAAATCAGATTGGAATGTTCCTAATGCTGCTTGGACTCAATGATTGATCTTTTGGGTGAACTAGTTAATCCGGAGTTTAACATACCAAAGAACTTCTATTAGGTAAAGCGTTTGATGTCCAAGTTAGGATTGACGTATGATAGAATTCATTGTTGTGTTAATGGCTGCATGTTTTACAAGACTGATAGTGAATTAGAAAATTGTAGGTTTTGAGGACATGCCCGTTATAAGAGGACTCCGGCTGGAAAGATGGTCCCAGTTCAGGTGATGCATTATCTACCTCTCATTCCTAGGTTAAAGAGGTTGTATACATCAATGAGGTCTGCCCCACATATGAGATGGCATCGTGAATATAGAAGGTCGTCGGGTGTCTTGTCTCATCCATCTGATGGTGAAGCATGGAAGCATTTTGATAATGTATATCCTGGTTTTGCTAGAGAACCAAGAAATGTTAGATTGGGGTTGTGTTCAGATGGCTTCACACTATTCTCTAATAATGCTTCGCCTTTCCGTATAATCTTCCTCCTGAAATGTGCATGACCAGTCCCTACATCTTTCTAAGTTGTGTTATTCCAGGTCCCCGTAATCCAAAAGGTTTGATTGATGTCTATCTACAACCATTGATAGATGTGCTCAAACAATTGTGGTTTGAAGGCATTTTGACTTAAGATATATCAACTAAGTAGAATTTCATTATGCGTGCTTTTTTAATGTGGACTATTAATGATTTTCCTGCATACAAAATGTAGTCTAGTTGGATGACAGCTCGAAAGTTAGCATGTCCGTATTGCATGGAAAATAGTAAGGCATTCACTTTAAATAATGGTAGAAAAAATACATGGTTTGATTGTCATCGCCACTTCTTGCCAATGGACCATTAGTTTAGAAAGATGAAAAATGCATTTAGGAAAAATAAGGTTGAAAGTAACCCCCCACCTCCATTACTCACAAGGCATCAAATTTGGGATAGAGTTTCTCAATTACCTAAAGTTACAGAAGCTTCACCTTCTAGACTTCCTGGATATGGTGTTGAACATAATTGGACCAAACAAAGCATATTTTGGGAGTTGTCGTACTGGAAGGACAATCTGCTACGACATAATCTAGATGTGATGCACATTGAAAAAAATTACTTTGACAATTTGTTTAACACAGTGATAGATGTTAAGGGTAAGACAAAAGACAATCCAAAAGCTAGAATGGACATAAATGAATATTGTAGGAGAAAAGACTTATGGCTACAGGAATTACATAATGCAAAATAGTTAAGCCCAAAGCCAGCTTTTCATTCACATTGGATGAGAAACGTGAAATTATTGAGTGGGTAAAAAATTTGAGGATGCCGGAGGGTTGTGCTTCGAATTTAGAAAAGCGGGCAGATATGAATGAAGGAAAATTGATAGGTATGAAAAGTCATGATTGTCAAGTGTTCATGGAAACTTTAATTCCTATCACTTTTAGCCATCTACCCGAAAAGATATGGAAACCAATCACAGAGATAAGTCTTTCTTTTAAAGATTTGTGTTCTGGAAAGTTGTTGGAGAGTAGTTTAGACAGGATGGAGGAAAATATTTTTGTTACTACTATTAAGTTGGAGAAGATATTTCCATGTGGTTTCTTTGATGTGATGCAGCATCTTCCAATTCACCTTGTACAAAAGGCCCACCTCGGAGGTCCGGTTCAAACAAGATGGATGTATCCATTTGAGAGATATCCATTTCAAATATTCACTAAGTTATAGATATTCGCCAAGTCTTTTATATATTAACATATATATATATACATATATACTTGCAGAAAAATTGGTAGTTCGAAGCAAACGATTAAGCAACGGGGAAGGATCGAAGGATCATTTGTTCAAGGTCATATTGGGAGAGAAACTGGTGATTTTTATTCTTATTACTTTACTAATGATGTGTCATGTAGGAGAAACAGGCCCAATCGCAATGATGAAGGCAATATTGATCCTTTATTTCCACCGATATCAATTTTTAATCAAAATGGTCGAGGATCTAAAAAGCATGGAAAGCGAGGCTTCACTGATATGGAATGCAATCAGCTGTGACACATATTTTGCTTAATTGTCCAGAGATTCAATCATATGTCAAGTAAGTGTTAAAAATATGTTATTAAACTACATACTAATAAGTGATCATTAACTAACGAAATACTTGAATGTAAAATGATCAGTTTGTTCGTAAACACATGGGGTAATGAAGCCATCTATACAGAATTTTTCAAATGGCTGAGGAACTATGTAAGTGTCCAATCACTAAGTATTTAATAATATATTCATCTTATACTAAAATATATTACTTGAAATAACAATCACGTAGGTTTACGATGAATACTCAAGTGTCCAGCATTTGCAATTAGTGAAAGAAGTAGCACTTGGACCTGAATCTCAAGTACTGACAATGAATAAGTATTGTGTCAATGGTTTTAAGTTTCAAACTGAAGAAGTTTCTAGGAACAAGAAAACAAATAATAGCGGTGTCTACATACAAGGTGATGTTGATGGTACTGGTCAAACTATTGAATATTATGGTGTCATTCAAGAGATTATTGAAGTGAGGTATTCAGGTTGGCCTAAGAAGAAGATTGTATTGTTTCGGTGTGAGTGGTTTGACCCATCACATAGACGCACAAAGGTGGACCATTAACATAATATAATTGGAGTTAAGCACACCAGGAAATACAGAAGTTATGATCCTTTTATTATTGCACAAAATGCTAAACAAGTGTATTACGCTTCATATCCATTGTGTAGAGACAAAGTTGATTGGTGCGTTATTATAAAAACTAAGCCTGTGGGAAGAATTGAAATTGACAATGTCTTAGATGTGGCATATCAAAATGATGTTGCAATTGTTCAACAACAAGTTTGATGTTGAATTGGAAACCACACTACAACATCCTCAACACATATTAGAACAAGTATCTGATGATGAGATACTGAATGTTGAAGAAAAAATATCTGAGAATGACAAAAATAAACCATTTGATGACGAAGAATGGGACGATAATGAAAATGAAACAACTAAGAAGGAAGAATGGGAGAATGATGGAATTGAAACAAGCGAGGAGGAATAGTGTAGAATGAAAGCTAGCTAGTATATATGTAAGTGTATTTCGCTAATTTTATTTAATTTATGATTTTTATATATATTATACATGTAAATTTGCATACAAATGTCATCAGGCGGTGATGGTGATAGACATCACGAGCATCTTGGAGTTAGCCAGACTAAACAGTCTAAGGAGAAGAAGTCTAGGAGACCGATAGATCCTGAGGATATTGCAGGATCTATTTCTTCTACGCCAGAGCGCATCAGCCATGATACTCATTTATTTGTTGTTCCGTTTGGTACAACGAATCCTCGGCAATATTATCCTAATTACCGTCGACCAGTCGGTGCTTCAGCTACTTCACAGCCATTGCATTCACGACGCTACGAGGACCTACCTTTACAGGCAATTCGTCAAGCACGACCCTTATCGGCAGGTACTCCATCTCCCACAGGTACATCTCCTCAGTTATCTGCCATGAGGCTTGGAGATTCTAGTAGCGAGCAGTCAGATGCTATGGCCGGTACGCCTCCATTGACTCAGCATTTTGTGCATCCTGATGTATCACCCTCGTCTACAGCTACACCTAGTGCTACACCACATGATACGATGTCTGCTCTAGCTCCTGCCCAGAAGGACAGACTTGGTAAAGTCATGATTGAGCCGGATGGATCATCGTAAATTTGTTTTGTTATCTATAGGTTAGTTTATTTTATTTATTTCTTATACTTTAATATATTATTCATGAACTAACACATTTATTATGTGTTTTGCAGGTGGCATCCTGCAAAGGATGTTGCTCGGGCTTTAAAAGACTGTGTTAGAAGACTCTATACACAGGTTTATCACTCTTAGAGCGAGATTCCAAACAATATACGCCAGGCGATGTTTAATAACTTTAAGGTATATATTTTTTAGTTAAGTTTAGTGTACTTTAATTTTTTTTACTATCGACTTAATTAACGTTATTCAATTTTTTTTCAGACTATATGTACTTGGGAGTCGAGGTACAATTTGGTCATTGGGACCACATTTGAGAGGAAGGCATCCGCCAGACTGTCTAGCTTGCTAAAGAAAGTTCGGGATAGTGGTGAACGTTCCAGTTGGATGTTGCCTCATGTTTTTGATGAATTGGGTCAGTATTGGAACACAGACAAGTTTAAGGCAATATCAGATCAAGCCAAAAAGGCTAGAGGAAGTCTTAAAGGTGGCTCGTTGCACACCGGAGGTGCAAAGACGGTTGGAACAATTGCACGAGAGATGGTAAGTTCTAATTCAAACTTTTAAATAAATAATTAGTTGATTCATATATATCGTTATAAAGTTTAGTTTTTATTTATAGGAAAAAGAATTAGGATGCACTCCCATTGAACCAGAGATTTTCAAGAAGACTCATGTCAGGAAGAAAGAAAATGAGTCGAATCCGGATGTGTGGGTGGAGAAAAGGGTCGAACAAAATTTTGTAAGTTATTTAATATGAATAATTTATATTAATAGTGAATATATTTATGATACTTATATATATTGATGTCAATTTTTATATTTAATATGCAGAATGACTTTCATCAGTACGTCGCTGAGAATCTAGATAGTTCGGTCCAATTGACACCTGAACTGTCCACCCAGATTTGGAAAGAAAAGTGGTAGGGGGGACACACAAGGGTAGATGTTATGGTCTAGGCTCTCGTAACTATGTTAGACGACTTCAGTCAGGCTTAGAAGGTATTGGATCGTCACGTCAAGCCGAGGCACTTGACGGTGTTCAGATTGCTGCTATGTCGGATCAAATAGCTAAACTTACAGCGGCACTAGCAGAGTCGGAGCGGAGAAGAGTAGCTGAACAAGAAAGCATGAATGAGACCGTTCAGCAAATCAAAGAACAAGTGATGAACCTCGCTCGTCGACCTACTACTTCGGCTCCCAATGACACCGACGACAGGAGTGATGAGGATGATTATGTAGATCTCACTCCCTAGTCTAGATCTCTAGACATTTATGAACTTTTTGAAATTTTGAAACGAATTTTAAAAGACTTTATAAGTCTTTAATTTATGATTTAGATACTTTTGAATGTTATTTTAAGTTTGTTGTTTTATGTTTTGTTTAGATTATTAATAATTGTGTGTGTTTGATTGGGCTGAATAGTGTAGAATTGAATTGAATTGCATTTGCAGGTGGGAAGCAGAAGCTGCAAGCTGCTACTGTCAAAAATATTGCAGAAAAAGCGACGGACGGTGTGGTTTAGTCTGTCGCTTTTCTGGAATTTTCAAAAATGAAATTTCCACAAAAGCGACGGACTGCGTCGCCTTTTAGAAATATAAAAAATTAAAATGAAAAATAAAGCGACGGAGTCCGTCGCTTTTGTTAAAAAAATTTTAAAAAAAAGTAAAAAAATGACACAGTTCGTCGCTCTTAGCGACGCAGTCCGTCGCTTTTTGAAAAGCGACGCAGTCCGTTGCTTTTAGAAAAGTGACGTTGTCTGTCGCTTTTAGAAAAGCGATGCAGTCCGTCGCTTTTGGCCGTCGTTTTTTAACAATTTTTTAGTAGTGAATACTAATGATTACTTTTTCATACTATAGTCTTTAGATAATTTATGAACTGGTTATAACATCAACACTTTTATTTGCAAATTCTTTTGTTTAATCATAGCTTTAAAATATATATTTTTTAAAACACATTTTATTCTTTAATAACTTTCTATCCTTATAATCTTTTGATTTACTCTTTTTTGAACTATTCGTGGGTTCACTCAAATGTGCCTTCTGCTTATTCACCATTCTGATCCATTGATATTAAAAGAAGGCACGAAAAGAAAAAAAATTCCTCTCCAAATTCAGAATTCATCTCTAGAAAATAAAGGATATTCTCAGGTTCATAATTTGAAAATAATTTTTGGAAGTTAGTGCTTTGATATTACAATAAATATCAGTCTAATAAGCTAATAATTCATTAATTCATACTTGTTTTTTCCTCTAAGTATTTTCAACTTCAATATTACCCATATTATTTAAAAACATTAATAATAATTAGCAAGAGATACATGTGTCCCTCAAATGTTGTTTCTGCTTATTCACTATTCTGATCTAATAATATTTAAAGAAGGTTCTAAAAAACAAATTCCTCCAAAAATTCATATTTAATCTCTAGAAAATAAATGATATTCTCACGTTCATAATTTTAAAGCATTTTACAAAAGTTAGTGCTTTGCGATGACAATAAATATCAGTCCAATAATCTAATATTCATTAATTCATACTTGTATTTTTCTCTAAGAATTTTCATCACGTACATACTTCAATATTATTTATATCATTTTAAAACATTATACAATTTTGCAAGAGATACACGAGTCACTCAAACATGTTTCTGCTTATTCACAATTATGTTTCCAATGATACTAAAAGAAGGTACTAAAAGAAACTTCTTTCCTCGCCAAATTCATATTTCATCTCTAGAAAATAAAGGATATTCTCAATTTCATAAATTGAAAACAACTTTAAGAACTTAATGCTTTTGATTAGAATAAATAACAGTCTTATAAGCTAATCATTCATTAATTCATACTTGTATTTTCCTCTAAGAATTTTCATCACATACATACTTCAATATTATTTCTATCATCTTAAAACATTAATACTAATTAGCAAGAGATACATGTGGATTTAGATGTGGATGAGACTTTTGGTGTACGAACACCGTAATAGATTGTTGTACCGAAAGCAAAGTGAGTTGTACAAATTCACACTATTTGATAGACACGTGGATTAAAAAAATAGTAAACATGTGTAGCACTCTACAAATTGACACTATTTGATAGTTCCTACAATTCACACGCGGATTCATTTATATTTTTTGGTGAAGCACTTTAATCTACAAATTCTTCTTAGTTGCTTCTCCGTAGTCATCTCTCTCAAAGAGATTCTCCCCCTTTTGATAGCGTGAAGAAGGTAGGTTACGTGTTCACTCCGCTTTCAATTTTTTCGATGAAATATTGAATATGTTCAATTTTATACTTGCTACTTCAATTCGAGCATGTTCCATAATTTTCATGGAGTAGAATTAATGCTTGTCGTTTCAGATACAAGCTTTTTATAGAACAAGACAAGATTATCTTTTGTGCATGTTTTAAATTGTTGTTGGTTGATGTTAACAAATTCTGTTTGTAACAATTATTGAGCTTTATTATCCTTGAGGTGATTAATTAAACTATACTAAAAAAAGCTAATAAAGATATTGTCCTTTCTGTTAGAGCATTTGAAGATCATTGATAAAGTCAATATTTTTTAAAAAAAATATTGCTTTAAACTACAAACTTTTGCCTAACATGATTTGGAATTGTAGAGAGTCAATTGCAAAACAGAAGATTTCTCATGTCTCTTTTAGTCCCAACACTTGTGGCCTTAACTAAATTGTTGACAGAGGTCATACCAAAACTTGTGGCCTGAAAGAAAATTCGCAGCAATACAATAATTTAAGAAAGCCAGAGGTCTTATATCCATTTAGTGATTTTAGCATGCAACGAGGTAAGACATGATCCATGCAAGCTTACTACTATTTTCTAAGTCAAAATACTATGAAATTTATTTTGAATCAAAGTTCAGGTGCCCACAAAACTGAAGTTGGATTTTAATTTGTGGTTATTAAATTTTGAGCAGTTTCCTTCTTTTATATACTCAAGTGAATGGAGTGACTTCCTGCTTACAGAGTTGGCTGCAAACATTTGTTGTATTATTCTCTTGTGTTATCACTTCTTCATTCCAATATTAAGTGTCATGTTGTCAGGACAATTCAAGATTTTTACCAGGTGTGTCTCGAATATGGTCATTTGATTACAGTCCATTTAGAAGATGTGTTTGATTAGAATATGAAAAAGATTTGTGAACAAAATTTGAATAGATAAGTAATACAATTATGTTCTACAAAAGAATTATATTCCCTTTATAGCCTATATTTCTCATTGGACCTTGTAAAATTAGTTACTCAATATTGTCCTATGATTGAATTGAGGAAGGTCTGACAATTTTGATTTATAATGTTCTATGAGGTCACTCTTATTCGAAAAATTAAAGAAACTCTTCCAATATAACTTTTGTTTTGCTTAGGTGTGAACTGAAGAGCTCATTGTTGAGACTATCTATTACAAAACACATTCCTTTTCGTTGATAGTACGTACGATTTACAACACTTTGTAAATGTCACAAGTTCTTATACTCCACTTTTGTTGACAGGTAGCTATTGGTTTTGGGCCTTTTTCCCTTTCTATGTGGATAAATAAAAGTCCACGATTTTTGGTCTTTCTTTCTTTCCTTTGTGGATAAATTTAGCCCACTTTTGCCGCCTAATATTATGGTGCATATGTAAGACTTTCTTTTAGGTCTTATTTTAAAAGAATCACAAGAGATTGAGAGCAGCCATATAGAGAGAAAGGTAAGAGCGTGCAGATTTTCGCACAAGCCCTGGCAGCCAATTTCAAATCGCGATTTCCGCTTCGTTTCTTATCCGATTGAGCTGCTTTTTGGACAGCTTGTTTCTTTCAACGTAATCTTTGATTTGGAACTGAGAAAGGGTGATTTGGAGTCCTGTAGCTCCAGATTTTTGCTCGTTAACAGTAGCTGTGATTTGGTGTTTTTACTCCTTTTTTATTTCTCTATTTTTGGTGTTATCTTGTAGTTGTGTTGCTCATTGTTTGGAACTTTGTTGGTGGCCATTTTGGAGAAAAATTTTGTAACTCTTGTTTATTTTAGTGGAGCTTTGGCCTTGTGGTTTTTACTCTTCACACCGCAGAGGTTTTCCACGTTAAAATTGGTGTCTTATGTGTTGATTTATTTTTCTTGCTTGGTTGATTTGTTTGCTCCCCAAACAGTTTGTTCTTGCATTATTTTGTCTTCCCTTGGTTCAAATAGAAGGAAAAGTTTTGACTTGGGTTTTCTTTCGCTATTGCCCTGTCGTGCACACTTATTTTGTGCTTGTTTTTCCCAACAAAGTGGTATGAGAGCATTGGGTTGTTGTTGATTATCTATTTGAATGATGGAGTCAAATATGAACAAGATGGTTTGTTTGAATGGTAGTAATTATCATACTTGGAAAGGCAAGATGAAAGATCTTCTATTTGTCAAGAAAATGCATCTACCAATGTTTGCTTCTAATAAACCCGAATCTATGAATGATGAGGATTGGGAATTTGACCACTTACAGGTTTGTGGCTATATCAGACAATGGATTGAAGATAATGTGAGAAATCATATTGTAAATGAGACACATGCTAGAAGCTTATCGGATAAGCTTGAGACACTTTATGCTTGGAAGACCGGCAATAATAAGTTGTTTCTTCTAAAACAATTTATGAACATCAGGTATAAAGAGGGCACTCCTATTTCAGATCATATTAATTATTTTCAGGGTGTTCTTGACCGGCTGTTTGGAATGGGTGTAAAATTCGATGAAGGAATTCAGGGACTATGACCTCTTAATACTCTGCCAGACTCTTTTGAAACTCTTCAAGTTTCTTTGACTAATTCTGCTCCCAGTGGTGTTGTGACCATGGAATATGCTAAGAGTGGTGTCTTGAATGAAGAGATGAGAAGAAGATCTCAAGATTCATCTTCTTCTACTTCACACTCCGATGTTTTGGTTACTGAAGACAGGGGAAGCAAGTTCAGATGTCAAAATGACAGAGATAAAAGTAGAGAAAAGTCAAAGTCTAGATTCAAGAATGTTACATGTGACTATTGCCACAAGAATGTGCATATCAAGAAATATTGTTTCAGGTACAAGAGATATGAAACAACAAAAGAAAGAAGGTGATAATGAAAATCATGTTTATGTTTTATCTAATGATGGCCTTTCTGTTTCTTGTGATGAAAATGTCGTCAATCTTGTTTGGGATAAGTCTAGCTGGTTTGTGGATTTTGGTGCTACTTCTCATGTCACGCCTAGGAAGGAATTATTTTCTTCGTATACTCCAGGTAATTTTGGAATGTTGAAAATGGACAATAATCATGAAGTTGTTGTTCTTGGCATTGGAACTGTTTGTTTGGAAAGTAATAATGGTTCCAAATTAGTCTTCAATAATGTCAAGCATGCTCTAGATGTTCGCTTGAATTTGATTTCTGTTGGATATCTTGATGATGAGGGTTATGTTAATACCCTTGGTGATGGCCAGTGTAAGCTTACTAAAGGTTCAATGGTTGTAGCTCGTGGTGACAAGTTGTCCAACTTGTTTGTTTTTTAGGGCTCCATTTTTAGAGGCTCAGTAATGTGGTGGAGAATGATACTTCATTATTATTATGGCATAGAATACTGAGTCATATGAGCGAGAAGGGGATGGACAATTTGGCTAAGAACAATTTGCTTTCTGGAGTGAAAGAAGCAAAGCTGAACAAATGTGTTCATTGCTTAGCCGGTAAATAGAAAAGAGTTTCTTTTCAGAGTCATCCGCCTTCAAGAAAGCTTTATTTGCTGGAGTTGGTACATTCTGATATGTGTGGTCCTTTTAAGGTAAAGTCTTATGGTGGTACACTTTACTTTGTGACTTTATTGATGATCATTCTCGCATGCTCTGGGTATTCTCTTTGAAGTCCAAGGATCACGTACTTGATGTGTTCAAGAATTTTCAGGCCTTAGTTGAGAGATTGACAGGAAAAAAATTGAAATGCATCCGTTCTGATAATGTGGTGAGTATATTGGACCTTTCGATAGATATTGCAGAGAGAAAGGTATTCGGCATCAGAAAATTCCTCCAAAGACTCCTCAGCTAAATGGTTTAGCGGAGAGGATGAAAGTAACTCTTGTTGAGAGGGTTAGATGTATACTTTCAGATGATAAGCTGCCAGATTTCTTTTGGGCAGAAGCACTTAATATTGTTGCCTATGTTATCAATTTATCACCTACTATTGCTTTGAATGGTGATGTTCCTGACAGAGTTTGGTCTGGTAAGAATGTTTCTTAAGATCATCTTAAAGTTTTTGGGTGTAAAGCCTTTGTGCATGTTCCTAAGGATGAGAGGTCAAAGTTGGATGTTAGAACTAGGCAATGTATCTTTGTTGGTTATGGTTAAGATGAATTTGGCTATTGTTTCTTTGATCCAGTTGAGAAGAAACTTGTTAGAAGTCGTGATGTTGTGTTCTTTGAAGACCAAACAATTGAAGATCTTAACAAAGCTGAGAAAGTTGATTCTCAGAGCAGTTAGAGCCTAGTTTATGTTGATCCAGTTCCTTTGGCTATTCCACTAAATGAAAATCTTCAAAATGATGAAAATCAAGTTGATATTGAAGATGGTGATCATATTCAGAATGACCAGTATGTCGTTGATGCTCCAGTGCAAGACGATGTAGTTGGTCAGCAACCAACTATTATTGATGATCCAGAGAGTTCTCTTAGAAGATCTACTAGAGAGAAAATACCTTCATCTCATTATTCTCCCAATGAGTATGTACTCTTGACTGACGGGGGAGAACCCGAGAGTGTTGATGAGGCCATGGAAAGTGAAGAAAAAGAAATTTGGTTTGATGTTATGGAAGATGAAATGAAGTCTCTACATGATAATCATACCTTTGATTTTGTTATGTTACCTAAAGACAGAGAAGCTTTGAAAAATAGGTAGGTTTTTAGGGTGAAACATGAAGATGGTAACCCGATTCCATGGTACAAGGCTAGATTAGTTGTGATGGGCTTTAACCAGAAAATGGGAATTAATTTTGATGAGATATTCTCTCCAGTTGTGAAGATGTCATCCATCCATATAGTTCTAGGCTTGGCTACAAGTTTGGACTTGGAGGTTGAACAGATGGATGTTAAAACTGCTTTTGGCCATGGTGACTTAGATGAAGAAATTTATATGGAGCAGTAGGAAGGCTTTGAAGTCAAGAGAAAAGAGAATTATGTTTGCAAGCTGAATAAGAGCCTGTATGGTCTAATATAAGCTCTCAGACAATGGTACATGAAGTTTGGTTCTTTTATGAGTCAGTAGGGCTTCAAGAAGACTTCATCAGACCATTGTGTTTTTTGCAAAAATTCTCTGATGGTGACTTTATTATCGTTTTGCTTTATGCTGATGACATGTTTGTTGTTGGTCATAATGCTTGCAGGATTAAAAGTTGAAGCAAGAGTTGAATAAGTCCTTTGCAATGAAAGACTTGGGACTAGCAAGGCAAATTCTTGGCATGCAGATTGTCCGTGATAGAGATGCCAAGAAATTGTGGTTGTCACAAGAGAAGTACATTCAAAAATTACTTCGTAGATTTAACATGGACAAAGCTAAGGTTGTCAGTACACCTTTTAGTTATGCACTTCAAATTGAGTACTAAGCATTGTCCTTCCAGTGATGGTGAGAAGGAATATATGAAGAAAGTTCCTTATGCTTTAGCTATTGGTAGTTTGATGTATGCAATGGTGTGTACAAGATCAGATATTGCTCATGTTGTTGGTATTGTTAGCCGTTTTCTTTCTAATCCGGAAAGAGAGCATTGGAATGTTGTAAAGTGGATTATGAGATATCTTTGTGGCATTTCTAGTGTGAGTTTGTGTTTTGGTAAAGGGAATCCTAATTTTTGTGGTTATACTGATTCAGACATGGCAGGTGATGTTGATACTCGTAAATCTACTTCAGGCTACTTGATTACATTTGCAAGGGGAGTTGTGTCTTGGCAATCTAGGTTGCAAAAATGTGTTGCTTTATCTACTACAGAGGCTGGGGTTATTGTTGCTATTGAAGCTTACAAAGAGTTGATCTGGATAAAGATATTTTTGGGGGAACTGGCTTGTGCTCAAGAGAGGTATGTGCTTTATTGTGACAGTCAAAGTGTTATTCACCTTGGCAAAAATTCTACATTTCATGGCCGGTCTAAACACATTGATGTGAGGTATAATTGGATTCGAGATGTGTTGGATTCTAAGCTGCTTGAACTTGAAAAGATCCATACCAATGATAATGGTTCTGACATAATGACTAAAGCTTTGCTAAAAGAAAAGTTTGAAGAATGTTGCATGATCGTCGGGATGGTGATTTCCTCCACATAGTCGGTAGGGGGAGAATTGTTGGGTTTTGGGCCTTTTTCCCTTCCTATGTGGATAAATAAAAGTCCAAGGTTTATGGTCTTCATTCCTTTTCTTTGTGGATAAATTTAGCCCAAATTTGACTAGCCCACTTTTGCCCATAAGCCCAATATTATGGTGCATATGTAAGACTTGCTTTAAGGTCTTATTTTAGAAGAATCACAAGAAATTGAGAGCAGTCATATAGAGAGAAAAGTGAGAGAGTGCAGATTTTTGCACAAGCCCTAGCAGCCAATTTGAAATCGTGATTCCCGCTTCGTTTCTTATTCGATTGAGCTAATTTTTGGACAGCTTGTTCTTTTCAACTTAATCTTTGATTGGGAACTGAGAGAGAGTGATTTGTAGTCCTGTAGCTCCAAACTTTTGCTCGTAAACAGTAGCTGCGATTTGGTGTTCTTACTCTTTTTTTATTTCTTTATTTTTGGTGCTATCTTGTAGTTGTGTTGCTCATTGTTTGGCACTTTGTTGATGGCCATTTTTTAGAACACTTTTGTAACTCTTGTTGATTTTAGTAGAGCTTTGGCCTTGTGGTTTTTACTCTTCACACCGAAGAGGTTTTCCACGTTAAAATTGGTATCTCATGTGTTGATTTATTTTTCTTGCTTGGTTGATTTGTTTGCTGTCCAAGTAGTTTGTTCTTGCATTATTTTATCTTCTCTTGGTTCAAATAGAAGGGAAAGTTTTGACTTGGATCTTCTTCCGCTATTGTCTTGTCATGCACACTTATTTTGTGCTCGTCTTTCCCAACAGTAGCTCCAATTCTAACAAAACTTGAAGAAAGGTGGACACTAAGGAAACAAGAGAGCAATACAAAAGTTTGAACATATGTAAAGTCAAAGCTGAATCACTCCTCAAAAATTGCTAGATGAAAAAAATACTAGGCTACTAATGATATGTATATACTATATGTATATAATTTCAGTGTGGTTCGAATTTTTTATAATAGAGTCTGGATAGCTCCGAATTTGAAAGAATTCTTAATAGAAATCATAGGCTTTTCCTCGAGTTATCTGAGTTGAAACTTTTTTTGGTAGTGCAGTAACTGAAGCAAAATAGTGGAAGGGTCATGATATGATATTTACAGGTTCTGTTGATCTTTTAAAAATTGTTTCTCTAACGATGTGAATTTTTGTATGCTTTATATGATATATCTATTTGAGTAGGCTTTATGTATAATTTTTTCTTGTGAATTTCTACTACCAGTTTCATTTTGTCCCTTTATGATAACGATTGTATATTAAATAAAATTTAAGAATTTAGAAAACAACAAAAAAAAACAAATTGTTGGGCCCCATGCCCCGTGCGACACACGAGCCTCCCTTCTAGTATATATATAATAGGGGGTTTAGTAACAACTGAAAAAAATAGGGAATCAACACAAATATAATCTACCATGTTTGAAAAGGACTAGCGGTGTGTGCATAACGATTGGGGTTTCAACTCAAATAGGCAAAGATTAATCCAACAAAATTGATTAATACATCGATAGCATTTGGTCAAGGATACATTTGATATTCTTTCAACTATCAAACATAAGTCCCTTGGATTCTCTCGAACTCCAAAACCCTTTCCAATGAAACACCAAACATTGCTTGAATAGATAGACTATCCCTAGCTCATATCATTAAATGAGAAATTAATCGGATTATCCCTAGCTCAAACCCATAGAGTAATTTCAACAAGTTATCACTATTGAGTCTTACCCGTCTCCATTTTTCTTTCTCAAGCCAAAGCGATTTTAAAGATCTCAATCAATATTTGCGAGCACTGATTTTTAGATTAAAACTTCAAGAAAACAATAGATTAGTATCATACAATAAATTTTAGAACCGATTATTGGGGTTTTGCACACCCATCACGCACACACACCCCTAGCTAAGAATTTAGCTGCTTATAAAGAAGATATAGAGATAATACTTATGTAAGAAATCTCCATTTTAGGCTAATTTGATTAACAAAATCTGAAATCTAAGCTTAGAGTAATACAAATATGAGGTTTCATCCTCTACACGCTAAGAAGTTCTTCACTATTTACTATGAATATCTTTTCCGCTAAAAGGCCTCTCTACTACTATTATCCCCAATTGGGAAGAAGATAAAGGTACATAATTACAAAAATCCCCATTATCTCCTTGGAACCTTCCAAAGAAAGCACTAATTTTCATAATTGTATTTTTATCCTTCACCTTCCGTCTTTGAACTTGTGCTAGACCGACGAAACGTTGATCTAGGATTGTGGAGTGTCAGTCGCTCCCTCACTTTGACCTTCATTTCTCATTGAAGCATCTGCATTGGGATCGGTAAATCATCGATCAAGAATTGTACCACGCAAATTGTAGCGCCAGTACCGAGGCAACTTTGTTCCATTCAAGCTGGCAAGATGCCTATTGGTTTCAGTGGGACGTTTGTTCGTTCGTCGGTGTGCTTCTGAAATTTTAAGTTTCAAATCCATCAAATTTACTTTTTTCCAAAGAATGCATGCATACAAAAGAACTAGGGCATAATATCCCCTCAATCGGCATTCAATAATTCATGAATTTGAGTGCAATGACTCCGTAAAATACCAACTCATCATGAAGCACCAAAACAACTATACTAATTCAAATAGAACAATTGATGAAGAACAAAGTACATTTGGTTGAAATTAGCTTTTCGTATTATTATTGAAGGGGAGAACCAAAACTTGTTAGAAAAACTATTAAAACTCAAAATGAGGAATTCAATGAGAGCATAAGGCAATCTGTGATTCAGTTAAACAAACTAGTCAGATAAATTTGAACAGCAAAGCAGCAAGCAATACGATTATCAAAAACACTGACTATCGGGAAAACGGTGAATTGTGAAATATAGGAACTCCCAAAAGAAAATTTCTTACAATGCAAGCACTCAAAATCCAACAATCAGATGTAAGTGAAGGGATTGTTGGTCATTATTTGCACTGCTCTATTAAGGAGGTAGGTTATCAGAAGGACGGCTCTTTCACGTCGGTAATTATTAAAAATTTTAGACGATTTGTAAGAGCCGAACCAGTATTTTTTTTCCTTATCTTCTGTTTTTTATATGGAATGAGGAGAAATTGCCAAAAAAATAGGTAAAAACGAATATAAAGGCACTCATTTGAGCGTGTTGGAGCAAAATGTAGTTTAAGGGTGTGGTTGGTATGAAGGAAAATGTTTTCCTAGAAAGTATTTTCTTGAAAAACAAGTGGATCGTTAACTTATTTTCTCATGTTTGGTTGGTGAGTAGAATTTTATTTTTTTTAATGTTTGGTTGGTGAATGAAAAATATTTTTCAGAGAATATCTTTTATTTTTGGCTTGAGACTAGAAAAATATTTTTTTTTAAAAAAATTGACCGGGGGGAGGGTCGTAGGGTGAGGGTATGAGGTGGGATAAAAATGAATTGTTTTAAAAAAAATTGTGGGGACGGGGTAGGGGTTGGGTGTAGTAAAAAGAGCATTAAATTTGAAATATTTTTCAAAAATAATTTTTAATTTTTTTTTCTTTGGGGGAGGAGGGTTTAGTTGTAGGGTAGGGGTGCAGAGGCTTGTTTAGGGATAGGATAAAAAATATTTGAAATTTAAAAAATTTAATTTTTTTTATGGGGAGGGTTGGATACGGGGTAGTGTAAGAAAAACAATATTGTAATTTAAAGATGATATAGAGTTTTGAAAAATGATTTCCTTAATTTTTCAAGGGACATCATTTTCCTTAGATTTGAGGAAAATAAGTTGTTTTGGAAAATATTTTCCAAATCATTTAAGTCAACCAAACATACAAAAATTGAGAAACATTTTCCAGAAAATATTTTCCTTCATATCAAACACACCCCGAGTATTTGAGCATTTCAATAGTTAAGTAAGATGACTCATGTGAAATGTGATTGTGCAACAACATTTCATTTGTTGGTTCCACTTCAATATGAGTGGCTCTTTATGCCAATTTACTCACATTAGTTGGTGGATATGATTTTCCTCATAACTCTGATAGTTATTCACTCATTATTCTGCCTAATTATATCTTTTAACTAGTAAAATTATCCGCATCTCGCGCGAGAATTTAGTATCACATAATTTATAAAATAATACTTAAAACTTAGCAGTCATTAAAACGAAAACACTATATTATCTTACATACAAGATTACGTAGTAACGAACATTAATAATGTAAAGGAAAATGATAATTATAATATATTATCATTTATCCTTGAATCACTCATCTTTAATTTGATTTTAGAATTTATCCTTTTGCTTCAAGGAAGTGTTACTATTTGATATTTTTGGGGAATCAAATAAACATCAACCTGAAATATTAAATTTTCTAATGAATGAATAATCGTTGGTGAATAGATAAATAAACTTTAAAATGCTGAAAAAGTGAACAAATATTCTAATTCTAACGTGTAGAAAGTTCAGCCCTACCTTTTGTTTTCCATATATTTTTTAAAATTTCCCCATTTTAATATATGATAAGTAATTATTAAAATGAAAAATTAAAGGGAGAATGTATCATATCGGACAACAATTCAACTTATTACATTTACTTGAAAGGAAAAAATATTACACAAAACTATTCAGTTTGTTTTGGTATTTTTTAAAAAATCAACATACCAGAGTGATGGAGTTCAATTTGAAACTACACTTTTATTCCAATCGCAGTGTCGAGAAACACATTTATTACTTCAAGGAAAATATTTACAACTTGCAGTGAACTTCAGAATCTTTCCATACTTCATATTGAATATGAGCAGTTAATTTATTATGTAGTTATCTATGTCTTTGGTATTAAAAGAGGCTACAGTCTAGTCATATTCCTCTATAAGTCATCCGGCACATCCTTGAACCTATGTCAATAGTTTATTAATTCTTGTCTTCTTTTCCTGGTTCACTTCGCACATCAATGTGCGATAAAGTTTTTAAGGTCTTTATGTCTTTCAAGGGCATACCAAATTTGAATTTTGTCTTCAAGAGATGGTAGTATAGAACTTTAAGGAATTTTTTTATCATACACTTTCAGTAAAGAAAAATTATGTGAATGCTCAATTAACGTGTGTTATTTAATCTGTACTAACAAATAATTATAACAATAACTTTGTAGAAACATAAAAAACAAAGTTTAAAACATGTACTCAAAAATAACAATCAATATCATAAGCATAAATTAATGATTGTAAAAAACATACTAGGGTTTGTAACAATAGAATGAAACACAAAAGAAAAAATGAGCCCATTGAATGCACAATGTCCCCGTAAGGAAATTATTCCCCTCTAGTACCCGAGGTTTAAAGGAATAGATCCTCTCAGGATGGAACGATTCTATTCATCAGTGTATTGATACAAAAACAATGGTGCCAGTATGCCACTCAACAAGAGCAGAGTACACAAATATTTAATTGTGCAGAAGAAGAACAAGAACTTCAAAATTTTCGTTGTTTTAAAATGAGAGGAAATCCCTCTATTTATAGACAACAAAGGGTAATGTGAACAAATGATTATTGTGCCTTATCGGAAAGGTCACAAGACTTCATAAAAGTCACAACTCTTCATAAAAGTCATAACTTTTCATGAAAGTGGAACACTATTTTTGTAAATAAATAAATTTAAAGGAAGTCCTAGTTTGTGGTGGCGCCACGTAGACGGGCCTATGGTTCTCTTCATATATATATATATATATATATATATATATGTGTGTGTGTGTGTGTGTGTGTGTGTAATCTTTGGGACATTTATTTACCCAATTTACTACCTTATTATCTTCCTATCCATTGCAAGTATGGGTGTTCGTTGTTCGGTTTGGATCAGTTATTGATTAAAACCAAAATCAAATCAATCTAATCAGTTTTTAAATTTCTAAAATCAATCCAAGCCAAACGAAAAAAGAACGGTTGGTTTGGTTATTATCGATTTGGTTCGGTTTTTCAATTTTTGATTTGAAAGTAATTAACTTTTTGAGGACATACGTATCTCCATAGACACATACACATAGTATATGAGTACAGGAAAGCTATTGTGAGTTCAATTTAACAATACTAGAGTTATTATTACATGATCAAATTGATTCAATTAAGAGAAAGTGTGACTATCTTTTGTGAGGTACGGTAGGTAAAGACTAAAGTAATGGATTTGATGGTCTTGGACTTAGGATTGTAAGAGTTGGGCTTGAGAAAATGGTAAACTTGAAGATTTAAGTTAATTAAAATTTAACAAAATATTTGTATTTTATTTATGAATACTATATAAATAATTATAAAATTTATATATTTAATTTCTCGGTTTGATTTGATTATTTTTGTGGTTTGTTTTTAGTAAAACCAAACAAAATAGTATCGATTTTAAAAATTTAAACCAAACCAAATCAAATATCAATTTTTTAATTGATTTGGTTCTGATTGAGATTTGATTTGTTTTTTTAAGCATAACTAGGAACAACCCTAATTGCAAGGATCTGTAAATAGTGATGATTTTACTTTGTTTTGAGAATAAGAGAAATATACAAGGAAAACATAGAGTGAAAAAGATGAGGAGTACTATAATGTTTTGAGATTAAGTGAAAGAGAGAGTTGAGCAAAAAATATTCTAAGTCTTCGACTAATTCACTATACAAAAGAAAGTAATATATGTTGAAGGAGTGTATTCTTTTGGTTGAGTTTTGGATCTTCAATTAATCCGAAGTTGTTTGAGTTGTACAACATTGTTGGGTTGTTATGTCCTGAAGGGAACAAGTCAAAAGATATACTATTGTATCAATGTAAGATATGTCATAGTGGGCTTTAATCTACTTAAAGAGAGCGAGATATTCACGCCTTAGCCTGAATATTTTTTAATTTATTTTAGTTATTTTATTTTCAACTGTAATTTATTGTATTTATGATATATTAAACCAACATAGCGTGCCACGTAAGCGGGCCTGAGTTTTTCTTTTATATATATGTATAAGATAAGATAAGATTATTAGTTTGGTTGAATACAAAATTTAAGAATATAATTTTTTTTAAAATAGATTTTATGATCTAAACTAAAGGGGTGAATAATATATATCGAAAAATAGTTCTATCTTTTTGCCTTAATCATATCATAACATTCCTACAAAGGAGTTCGTTAAGGATAAAATAACAATATGTTAAAATTAAAAGTTACTAAAATACAAAATAAATAATATTAAAAAGAAAGACATAATTGAATTAAAACTATGGGAATTCTTTATTTTTTCTTTTTCATATATAAAAGTTTTATGTCTATAAAGTTTACTACTTTGGAAGCAAATTTAAACTTTTCAAACTCTTGTGATGTGAAATATGCAAATATCTTCCACACAAAAGAAATATCTGCCCCCAAACTTAAAAGGAAGAAGACCTTACCCTTTTTCACCACATTTTCCTGTGGAAAAAATGCATTCTTCTACTCTGCCCATACAAACCATTCCCACAAAAAGCATAAACAAATTTCTAAATCAAAGAGCTCATTTTCCAAGTTCAGGGAAATCCCATAACAAAAATACTTGTAATAATTCTGTCATATGCAGAGCTAATAGTAGTTCAATCACTGATTTTGACCTGTATGATCTTTTTGGAGTTGAAAGTTCATCTAACCAGGCACAGATTAAGCTAGCCTATAGGATGCTTCAGAAGCGATGCCACCCGGATATCGCCGGACCATCTGGACATGAAATGGCTATTATACTCAATCAAGCTTATGCTCTTCTTTCCGATCCTGTTGCACGTATGGCTTATGATAAGGTCAGTCCATATACTTCCCTTGTTGTATTGTGCACCTTTTACAGAAATCACTGTTATTCCATGGAGATAAGAGGTGCATTTAATCCATATGTTAATGCATTAGATCATTTATATTTGAGTTGGTAAATATGATATACGTCTATGTTTAACCCGGGTCTAAAATGTCGAGAAGACTCAATTAATGTACGATATAGATAGCTAATTAGCT
This sequence comes from Solanum stenotomum, assembly GCF_019186545.1. NCBI lineage: Eukaryota > Viridiplantae > Streptophyta > Magnoliopsida > Solanales > Solanaceae > Solanum > Solanum stenotomum. The sequence goes on from NC_064293.1 coordinate 1,346,237, forward strand.
AGTATCAAATGAAGCATGCTCTTAATTAGAGTCTAGGAAGGGGAAACATAAAAATATGAGTCTAAAATGTCGAGAAGACTCAATTAATGTATGATATAGATTAACAAATTAGCTAGTATATATCAATTAATCAAAAAATATTTTTTAACTTCTTGTACAGCAATCAGCATTTGTACTGCTCTTACATGAAGCATGCTTTAATTAGCGTCTAGGTAGGGGAAACATAAAAAATAAAAGGCAAGAGTTGATATATATGTTTCTCTTTTTGATGTTTGTGTATGATGCAGGAAGTGACAAAAATAGCAGATTTAAAGGGGTACACAGGAAAACCTTTGTATTCGGCATGGTGTGGTGAAGATAATGAAGAAAGAGCTGTGTTTGTTGATGAAGTAAAGTGTGTAGGCTGCTTAAAATGTGCTTTGTTGGCTGAAAATACATTTGCTGTTGAATGTTTGTATGGAAGAGCCAGAGTTGTTGCTCAATGGGCTGATACAGAATCCAAAATTCAAGAAGCTATAGATGCATGTCCAGTTGATTGCATCTCGTAAGACATACTATATATATACTACTATCGTAATTCATAATATTATTCTGAATTCTTTCTTTCTTTCTTTCTTACTTACATGTGAAAATTTTCATAGAGTTGTTGAGAGGTCAAATTTGGCTGCACTTGAATTCCTAATGTCCAAGAAGCCCCGAGGCAATGTTAGAATTGGCGCTGGCAATACAGTTGGTGCTCGCACCTCCAATATATTTGATGATCTAGACAAATTTCAGAGTAGATATCAAGGTGCCTTCAACAAAACCAATCCTAAGGTAAACCTAACAATTGTTCTTCTTCTTTTTTTTATGCAAACAAAGCCATTTACAAGTGTTACTATCTTTCAGGCTTCAGAAGAGGCACGAATATCAGCATTTCAAGCAATCCGAGCAATGTCAAATTTATTCTACTGGCAATCACCAATTGGAGGAGCTGCAGAAGCCATCCATGCTTTGGTACCAGTTAGGAGAAGGCTAATTGAACCCGATGTTAAGAAGCTCAGACATGTTGTAGAAGCTATGAAACAAGTCAAAAAATCAACAGTTAATCAAAGTAGCAACGCTGAGTATTGGTCTCCATCAACTCCTGAACTTGCGGTACCAACAGACACTAGTTTGGTAGTAGATGAAGTTGATTCCTTCCCCAAATTGCCGGTGGAATTCTATGATGAAGCTTTCTCACCTAAGGAGAAACATCAAGGTAGTCCCTGGCTCGGGGTAGTGCCATTCACAACAGCAACAGCAGCAGCAATTATAGTTTGGATAAAACTTGGAGAAGAAACGACTGTTAGACTCAACGATCATATTGGTGGTTCTCTAGCATTAGACATTGTCAACAGCCCATGGCTCAAGGTCATTCTGGCAGGTGTTACATGGTATATGATTGGTATGGCACTAGTGGAACTCACGGGGACAATTCATAGTTTGTTTAACCAGGACAGAAAATTGTGAGAAATTTCATTCCGGAAGATAAACGTGTAACTGGAAGGCATATAAATAAATCTTGTAACATAAAATGTAAGTTTAAATTATTATATGGTCCAATCAATTTTTAAAAGTTATTGTATAGTCTAATCAGTTCTTGTCCTAATCTGTCTCAAAAAACAACATATCTAATCCCATATCTAATCCCAGCAGATCTTGTTATCAAACCAAACGGATGACACAAAATGTGGTCAACCACACACACATGCACACTAAATTAAGAGCCCATTTGAATGGACTTGTAGCTTTTGACTTAAAGTTAAAAGTCACAAGAAATTTTAACTCATGACTTATAGCTTATTTTTGAAATTTTAGACTAAAATCACATTTTTATTTAACTCAAAACACTAGAAAAGTATTTAAGAATTATTTTATCTTAAAAACACCAAGCTAATGAATGGTTCCTCCATTGCATAAACAAAGGATCCAACCATTCCATTATTGGAACTGGGGATGGGAAATGCTATGCTCTATATCATTGGTAGAATTAATTGAAATAAGTAAATTGTATAGAGAATAATAGCTACCTAAACAGTTAAATATTTTCCCTAATTAGCATGCTGAAGCGGAAACCACAAAACCACAATTACAGAAAGGTCAATATAATAGATAGATCATAAAATGGTTTCACAAAGAGTTTAGTCTTTCCACTTGCAACAATGGAAAGTTATTGTACAAATGGATCTTGAAAGCAACAGAATCGGTCTAATGGAAACCACTTAGCAACCGTATGTTACAGTTCAGTCATAAATTGCAGCATATTCCACAAACAAAATACAATATCAACAGACACTCAGTAACGATACTTGGTAGAGTAATCTTTTGGTGCAATAACTAGACCACGGCCCTTTCGTGCACCGCGATACACTGTCTCAACAATATCAATGAACTCCTGTTTATCTTTGAGTGCCCAGTTGATCTTGTTATTGTTTCCTGTGCCAAGATCAATCATGATGTGCTTGTTCCTGAAGAAGAACATGATAGTTGATGGATCGTACAACTCATACATCGTGTTAAAATCAGGGACCTCTGTTATGTCCACCAGGTATATCACAGCAAAATTCTTTAATGTATCTGCAACTGAAGCCAGCACCTCGTCCATCTGAAATGCCAGAAGAAATACAAACCAGATAAAACAACATAAGAGATTTTTACAAATTTTACAGCAATGGAAATATGAGAAGGGAAAAAAAAGAGGAAGTGAAGAATCAAAATGCCACTGAGAACCCTCCTCAGGAGAAGAGAGCAGCTAAATGATGTTAAGTTACTGCAAAGTAATGCATCAATTAAAAACATCAAGTATGCCCATATTGCCCCAACCAACTAAAAAACAGCTGCTGATAAAAGAGAGGTCTGGGAAGATATCACTAAAAGCCGATGTGAGAAGCTACTGAAATGGAGAACACAAAGAATTAACAGCAGAAAAAACAATCCACATCCAATTAAACTGGACAGGAAATGACTAATGCACTAGTTCCGGCAGTACCTGACTTTAATCAGGTTTTCATGGTGGAAACTAATGCATGTCAATCTGGTGTAGGGGGCAGTATTAAAAGATGCCCAATAGCATTCTGAATAAGCTCAAGCACCTAGACATCAGAGAAAATCTAGATATGAGAGAGATTTTATGACACCACTGAATGTTATAGACAAGTGGAGGCACTATCTGCACTATAAGAGCTGATCGCCTTACCTGCAGTATTGGGTGGAACAGAAGGTCATTACTGCTTATTTAACAAAAAGGGCTCACTAAGCTGCATGGTCTGGATTATGAGACCCAAATAACAGGGAGCTGAAAATAGCTCACTAAGCTGCATGGTCTGGATTATGAGACCCAAATAACAGGGACCTGAAAATAGAGTTGTTGATCCACTATCAAAGAGAAATGAGGATGAAACTATGCACAAAGAGACTGGAGGGTAACAGGCCACAAGTTATTTCTCTTTTTTTTAATGACAAAGGAAACCCGCAGCCGCTACACTTTAGGTAAGCACAGGGTAAAACCCCCGCTCCTATGCAATAGCTCAGAAACCACACAGGAGAGGTAACCCGCACTAGGCAAGCCCAGTGTGAGAGCTCAACCCACAAGGTAAACCCCTTGCTTACGCTAGCAAGGGGTTTCGAACTTGAGACCTCCAACATGGAAGTCCCAAGCCCAAACCACTGGGCCACCCTGAAGGGTGGCCAGGCCACAAGTTCTTGTCCTACATGGGTTCAAAAGATTCAACACTGCTATGAAGGAGCAACAGAGTACAGAGTACAGACCTAATTACTTATAGCTCACACCACAGATTCAGAGAAGCGACATATCTAGCTTACAATCTGTAGTGTACCACGAAGAGAAGGAAAAATGTATGTTGGCAATACAGGAGAATTAAGACATCAAATACTCAAGCATGAACCACCAGTAGGTAGGTAATCACGTCATGTAGGCACATTTAGGAGCACTTCTCCTGAAATAACTTTAACGAAAATGTGAAACCCAAGGTAGCTGTCATGAAGAAGTGTATCAGAGAAGCAAGAAAGAAAACATATCCTATCTAAGGCTTCTATAACTCTTACCTCTTCACCAGCCTTGGAAGAGGTTCATTTTGTGATAGTAGAAAGGTTGACGAAGGGGTACAGAAGCTAAATTAAATCCCTGAAACCATCCTTTCTGACAGAGATGGGATAATTTAGAGCAACTGCTGGTAGGAATTATTATTTCAAGTTACTGGGAACACAACTATGTTAGCATAGCTTATCACCCTCAATCAGATGGACAGGCTTAGACAGTGAATGAATTTACAGATACCTATCTGAGATGCATGAAGATCATAGGCTCAAACAGTGGAAGCAATGGCTTGGTTTAGCTGAAGTGTTACAATTCAAACTTCCATAACTGTTTGAATTGTGCACCATTTGAAACATGGAATGGATCTTCACCAGTCACCACCCAAGATATCAATTGGACCCTTATTAAAAGCTAATGTACCAGCAGCAAAGGATTTCTTAACCCAGAGGTAACAAATGCAGCAGTTACTGAAAGACAATCAAAAGCAAAGCACAAGAAAGAATGTAATTTAATGCAGATATGCCACAAAACTGAGTGAGAATTTATAGTCCGACATCAAGAAAATACAAATGATCCGGAAAAAATTGAAGTTTAAGTTATATGGCCCTTCAAGGTTCTGGATAGGGCAAGGTGGCATACAGATTGGACTGAATTTCTGACCCTAGTGCACCCTGTATTGCACACATGTATATATGTGCTGAGCAAAGATGATCAATTTCTGGTTCAACCAGTAGCAATCTTGAAGAGACGGTGGGTCAAGCACACCGGCCAACCAAGAAACTGTTTGCATAACGACTTAGACAGCAAATTACTTGACTCAATCTGAAACAGGATAATCCAAGATATACTAAAACCTCTTAGGAAAAAAATTACTCATTCTAGGAGGGCATGCACTACTTTTTAAAGTTCTCTTACTAGTTTTTTTACTCTCTTCTTAATTTCTAGTTTAATTTGTTTTTGGACAACCATTATTTTTCGTTGTGAAATAAATTATCTGTATTTTTTTGGCATTTATCTAAATTAATTTTTTATTGTGCAGGAATCGGGATCATGATAAAAGATTTATCAATATTAAGAGGCTTGGTGATCTTATCAAGAAATTAGTAGTGACAAAGAAGCATGGAACTTATCCCTGTGTTTTCTTGTGAAATTTGTTATACTTCTGCAACTGGCAATTGGTACAGTTGAGAGAGCTTTCTCGGCAATGAAGTTACTTAAGAATGATATACAAAATAAATGAATGATGAGCTTTTGAGTGGTTATTTGGTGCCATAAGTACATTTAGAAGTACAAAGATTAGTCAAAGAAAGTTTTTGAATGGTTATTTAGTGTTTTAAATACATTTAGAAATATGAAAACTTGTAGAGGGAAGTATTGCAAGAGTTGAGAGAGCTTATATAGAAAAATAAGTATTTAGTACTATTTTTTTTATTAGAAGGTAACATAGGTGTTTAGCACTATATCTGATGAGACTATTATAAATACATTTCAAAATATGAAACTCACCGAGGGAGAGTTGTAGTGATTTATACAATTTATGTTTTACTAATATGATTTGAATAGTTATGCTGTTAATATGATGTTATAACAATTTTCTCTTTGATGAAATAAGAAGGATACCATTAAGAAAAAGCATCAAGAAGACGCAAGCATTACAAAGAGATTATCAGCTCTCAGTAAGGCAAACAAAAGCTATCACAACTTTCAACATAAATCTATGGAACTGATAAATTCTAGGAAAGATTCAACAGTAATTACAGAGGAGTGGTTTTACCCAACTAAAAGACTAATCAAACAAATAGTCTTAAGAGAGGAAATGGGAGTTGAGATGCCATCAAAACACCCTTTGTTCCTCTCTATCCATTAACACCACAAGATACAAGCAGGAACCAAAGACCAAATCTTTTTGATGGACATCCCAATTTTCTAGGAACTCCAACACACAAAAGCTTCTCTCAAGGAGCCTGGCATGGCTCAGTCAATGCAATGAAGAAACAAGTGGTTGATAGATTATGGGTTGAACAAGCATACGTAGCATATGTTGGCTATATGAAGCTTCCTCATAAAATTGTTTTGTCCACTTTCACTAAATCTCGACAACGCTTACAAAATATTTTGTATGCCACTGCACTTTGCACTACTTGGAATAAAAAGAAATGTTTCTTTAAGGGGGGTAAATAAGTTGCAGGAGGATCATTGTGGCGTCAGCCAGTGGATCAAACCACAGAGTAGTGAAAAATATCAGACCAAAATGAAAGTTGGAAAGGGTCAAGTGCTTTTGATTCCCCTAGTACCTTTGGTAGTCAGAAAGAAGGAATCAGTCTAGCTAGAGTAATCCACAGGAACATGGTTTGGGAAAAGTCATATCATTTTAAGGATAGAAAGCTGATAGTAGGAGCATTGTGTATGTTATATCTATCCAGCTAGTTTTACTTTTTCAAAGATTGGAGCTAGTAAAAGGGGCACTTTTACTCAAGGACATCAAGACACCGTAGATGTTACAGCTATCTTTATCTTAACCTTTTTTCCGGAAGATGTCTTCACCTTAATTAGAAATTACAGCAATAAGGTTACTGCAGCTATTGGCCTTGGCTTGGAAAACAAAGGCTGAGAGATGAGCATTCTTGTCCTTCAACCGAGAGTAGAAGCATTTGATGTCAATATTCAATGTCATAAAGCAATAGTCCTCTCCGCCCTGGGGTTTCTTCTTAGATGGTTGTATTTAGTTGTGACATTTCTCATATGTTCAAGTGGCAGAAAACACCAATACTTGAGCCATTGCAGGAGCAATGGGCACATGCTTCTCAGTAATGATTCATATGGAATTAGCACAACCCGAATAGGACCCATATTACCCAACTTATATTTTGAGCTATTACAACTCTTAATAGCATTAGATGGACTTAAGAACAATAACATTTGCAGCCGCAATGAGAAAATTTACTGATTGGGAGGAAATTGATTATCACTGTTCGATTCATTTCCAACCTTGAGAACAACGTCTCCTAAGGGGATGGAATGCAGCAATTTTGGGTAGATTTGCAATCAGGTTTACAGTCTCGGGTTAATTAGATGTCTTTCAACTAGTTATTTTAGTCTCCAAAAGTTTCCTTTGGTTAACTAAACTCATATATAGTTGTAGAAGCACTAGAGACCCACATGGGATTTTTTGAGAGGGTTTACGAGGAAAGGACATGGAATATTCCAGCTGTCCAATTTAGCTATCTATCGTAAATACCAGGCGAAGTCATATTCCAGATTATTATCCATGTTCAATGAAGAAAAACCTCATATCCTTAGCCTGTTTCTCGGTATTCTGCAAATGTTAATTATGTTTGTAATTGTGTTATGCAATTGCAACGTTATTCGTTAATAAATACAATTCTATATCTAAATTGGAATATCAATAAACATTACAGAAATATCACAACTAATTGACTATCCTAAGAAATTAATCAAACAAAATTCGCAAGAACAAAACTTGGATGGTTCACCTCAATCAAACAGGTTCTATGGTTAAAACTAGAATAATCGAGAATATAGAAAAACTAGGGTTTTCCTAACAAACTTAAGAACCCATCAAAAATTCGAGATTAGGGGCATGAATACCTGCATACAAGTTTCGTCCCAGTCATGGCCGAAGCGGATAATGACAAGGCGTTCCTCTTCAGCGAGAATGGCTTGATCGACGGCCCATCCTGAGTGAAGGTGAGGCAACAAGTACGACATCTTTCTGAGTCCACCAAACCAGGGTTTTCTCACTTATTAATTTGAAAAACCTAATATATTCTTCACCCTCCCCCAAACCACCCACTCATTCGCCAAAAAATATTGATATTATTTTTTTAAAATAAAAATAAAAATTGTACCGTATCCTATTTAACCGTTCGCTCCTAATTTATTTATTTATTTTTATATTTTTTTCATTTTGTGTTAGATATGTACATATATTCTTAGTAACTTTATCATGTACCGATTATAACATCAATAAAAAAAATTATTTTAAAAAAATTCTTGTGGCAACAAGTAAAATATATTTGCGATATGTATATATCTAACTCAAAACGAGAAAAAAATTAGAAGCGGAGTGTTAGGAGGAGTGAGTAGAATATTTAAAAAATAATAATAATAATATCTAAATTAGTATTTGAAGGGGGAGGGAGATGAAGTAAAAAATAAAATTGGGNATTATGGTGAGAGGAAGTGATGGAGTATGGTAAAAAATATTTTACATTTTATTTTATAAAATAATATTATTATTTTTTTAGACAATAATTTTTAATCTTTAATATTAAATAATACTTAATTTTTTTAATTTTTTTCAAGCTAAAATTTTTTGTTCATGTGGAGTGTGATGTAACATTTTTTTAAGTAAAAGATAGAGTGTATTACACACTCTATGATGAGAGTGTTATAAAAGAGAGATGTGTGCTTCTCAAACTAATAAGTAATAGTTTAGGTATGAACTTACACTCTCAATAGTTTAAGTATGAAACTCAAAAAATATATATAGTTTAGGTGCATTTTTTACACTTATCTCAAAAATGCTCTTGTTATTGTCACAAACCAAAATAGTCCTTTTGTTATAAAATAACTAGCTTAACAAACTTATATTGATAAACTAGATTTAAAAGAAGAACAAGAGAGAGCATAATCTATTCCAAACTTTCTTCTCTTCATTTGTGAATGAAAGTAATGGCTATTTATAGCCAACAAGTAATATACAAACCAACACTTGTCCATTAGGAAGTTATCCACTTGGCCAAGTGATGACACAACTCAAATGAGTGGCCCACATGGCATCCATTTAGTATGGCAAGTGATGACAATCAAAGGGGTGACCCCACATGGCATCCATTTAGTTTTACAACACTTCCCCTTGAATGTCCATGTAAAAGGAAAAGTTGAAGGAACAAAAATATACATAGATTTTCACAACACGCATTGTTTGTTGTCTCATTAAAAACCTTTCTAGGAAAATCCAGTGGGACAAAACCTAGACTAAGGAAAAAAGAGTGCAACGCGTATTTTGCTCCCAATGATAAAGACCACGATTCAGATTCTCAAGTCTTCGCATTCCAATCTTGTGCACCATCTTCTCAAGAGTTGAGGCTGGTAAGATGTGGTGAATAAATCTGTTGGATTATCACTTGAACGAATTTGTTGTACATCAATATCATCGCTCTTCTGAAGATCATGACTGAAGAATAATTTCGGTGAAATATGCTTCGTTCTATCTCCTTTTATGAAGCCTCCTCTTAATTGAGCTATGCATGCAACATTGTCTTCAAAGAGCATTGTGGGTACCTTCACATCACACTTCAAACCACATCTTTCTTGGATGAAATGTATCACTGATCTCAACCATACGCATTTTCTACTTGCTTCGTGAATAGTTATTATCTCAGCATGATTTGAAGAAGTAGCGATAATGGACTGCTTCATAGATCGCCATGATATAGCAGTACCTCAGTATGTAAACAGATAGCCTATTTGAGATCGAGTTTTATGTGGTTCAGATAAATAACCTGCATCTGCATGACCAATAAGATCTGCACTATCTTTGTTAGTATAAAATAGATCCATATCACTAGTCCCCTTTAGATTTCGCAATATATGTTTAACTACATTCCAATCTCTTCGTGTAGGGAAGAACTATATCTTGATAACAAATTAACAGAAAATGTATGTCAGGTCTCATAGCATTAGCAAGATACATAAGTACACCAATTGCACTAAGATAAGGTACTTCAAAACCAAGAGGTTCCTCATTCTCTTCTCGAGGTCGGAATGGATCTTTACTCACTTCAAGTGACCGAACAATCATTGGAGTACTTAATTGATGTGCTTTGTCCATGTAAAATCGTTTCAAGATTTTCTCAGTATAGGTAGATTGATGGATGAAGACCCCGTCTGCTAAATGTTATATTTGTAGATCAAGACAAAGTTTTGTCTTTCCAAGGTCTTTCATCTCAAATTCTTTCTTTAGATATTCAATTGCCTTTTGGACCTCTTATGGAATTCCGATGAGATTAATGTCATCAACATAAACAACAAGAATAACAAACCCGATGTTGTTTTCTTAAAAAAATACAAGGACACATTTATATAATCTTGGTTTATCAAGTACTCACTGAGGCGATTATACCACATACGCCCTGATTATTTTAAGCCGTATAATGACTTTTGTAATCTGATTGAACACATTTCCCGAGATATTGAACTATATGCTTCAGGCATTTTAAGTCCTTCCGAAATTTTCATATAAATTTCATTATCAAGTGAACCATAAAGATAAGTTGTAACCACATCCATTAATGTATTTCGAGGTTTTCATGTACAGCTAAACCGATGAGTTATCGAAAAGTTATTGCATCCATAACCGGTGAATATGTTTCTTCATAGTCGACATTGGGTCGTTGAGAGAATCCTTGCGCAACAAGGCGTGCCTTGTATCTTACAATTTAATTTCTCTCATTTCTTTTTTGCACAAAAACCCATTTATAGCCAACCAATTTACACCATTTGGGGTTTGGACTACAGGTCCAAAAACCTCACGTTTAGCAAGTGAGTTTAATTCTGATTGAATTGCCTCTTTCCATTTTGGCCAATCACATCTTCATCGACATTCTTCGACATATTTAGGCTCAAGAGCCTCACTATCTTGCATAAGATTAAGTGCAACATTATATGCGAAAACATTAGCCACTATAACTTTCGATCAGTCTAAATTTATCCCATCACCCGTAGAACTTATTGAAAGTTCTTCATTCACTTGAATCTCGGGTTCACTGATCTCTTCAGGAATATCAGGATTAATCAGATCTTAAATCTCTTTGTGGGATTCTTTTGTAGTGTCATTTTTCGTACTTCTTTTTCTAGGATTTTTATCCTTTGAACCCAATGGTCTACCATGCTTTAGGCGTGTTTATGATTCAGAAACCATGACACTTGTAGATGGTCCTTTTGGGACATTAATCCGGATAGGTACATTCACTGTAGGAATATGTGACTTTGTTATCCTTTTTAAATCAGTAAATGTGTCTGGCATTTGATTTGCTATGTTTTGCAAATGGATGATCTTCTGGACCTCCAGTTCACACATAGGGGAACGTGGATCAAAATGAGATAATGATGAAACGTTTCATGCAATTTCATTTTTAAGTTCCTTTTTATCTCCCCCTAATCGAGGAAAAGTTATTTCATCAAATCGACAATCTGCAAATCTTGCAGTGAATAAATCTCTCGTCAATGGCCCAAGATAGCGAATTATGGAGGGTGAATCAAACCAAACATATATGTCTAGTCTTCTTTGGGGGCCATCTTAGTTCGCTGAGGTGGTGTGCTAATGACACATATACAACACATTCAAAAATTCGTAGATGAGCAATATTTGGTTCATGACCAAATATCAATTGTGACGGAGAATATTTATTATAATGAGTTGGTCTGAGATGAACAAGTGATGTTGCATGTAAGATAGCATGACACAGTAGTGGGCAACTTAGTTTTCATAAGTAGAGGTCTTGCTATCAATTGTAAGTGCTTAATAAATGACTCAACAAGGCCATTTTGAGTATGAACATGAGTTACAGGATGTTCAACTTTTATCCCTATTGATAAGCAATAATCATCTAAAGCTTGGGATGTGAATTCTCCATCATTATCAAGGCGAATTGCCTTAATGGGATAATATGGAAATTGCGCTCTTAATCATATCATTTGTACCAATAATTTTCGAACACCAGGTTGCGAGATAATAAGAGGCACACATGAGACCATCTTGAAGATACATCTATTAGGACCATAAAATATCTAAACAATCCGCTAGATGGGTGAATAGGTCCACATATATCCCTATATATACTAACTAAAAATTTAGGGGATTCGATGTTAACCTTCATTGGTGATGGTCTAGTAATCAATTTGTCTTGACAACAAGCATCACATGAAAACTCATCACTTGTAAGAATCTTCAGATTCTTTAACGGATGTCCATTTGAATTTTCAATGATTCGTCTCATCATTATTGATCCAGGATGACCTATTCGGTCATGCCAAAGCACAAAAGTTTTTAAGTAAGTAAATTTCTGGCATACGATAGAGTGTGCTTCAATTGTACTTATTTTTTGCATAATACAAGCCAGAAATAAAGTTGATAATTTCTCCAACACATATTTTTGGTCTAAGACAATTTTGGTAATACCAAGATATTTAACATTCATTTCATTTATTGTCTTAACATGATATCCATTTCGGCGAATATCTTTAAAACTTAACAGGTTTTTTGGGGATTTAGAAGAGAACAATACATCTTCTATAACAAGTTCTGTCCCCTTAGGCAGAAATATAGTAGCTCTTCCGAAGCCTTCTATTAAGTTTGAATTACCATAAATTGTAGTAACATTTGCTTTCCTTCTAAGCAAGTAAGAAAAGTATTTCTCATCTTTGAATATGACATATGTTGTTCCACTATCAATTACACAAATATCTTCATGATTGATCATTGATCCAAACAAAATTTGAGAGGTATATACTCTTCAAGATATAAATGAAGTAAACATTAAATTAGTATAACTAAAAAAGCATTACACAATCTTTTATTTAATTACAAGACTAGGAAAACATATTCATACTAGTTCATTCAAAGGATGGAAATGAAATATATTCACATTATTACAGACCCATCACCTATCAGGTGATCTATTTTTCCTTCAGGATTCTCAAAGAAATCTGCTACATCTAGATGCATGGTCACTACAACAAATATGGTATATAGCTACGAAATTATTAGCTACGATATGAAAATCGTCACTAATTGTTCGATTTTAGCGACAAGAATTACTTTTTGTGCTTAAATATATGAGATACATACTTTTAGTGACGAAACATTAAAATCCGTAGCAAAGTTTTGTCCACTTAACTATACATTAATCTTATTTAGTCTTTTAACTATTTAAAATCAAGTTTGGTCGCTTAACTATATACTTATCATTTTTAGTCCCTTATCTATATACTTACTAGTTTTAGTCTTTTAAGTATTCAAAAATTTATTAGGTTTGATCTCTGACTATTTTTTATACAAATAGTTTAGGTTTATACTAACAGAACTCATGTCTTTATGAAATTAAATGTTTAACCCATTTTTCCAGCCGTTTCTCTTTTTCCACTATTTTTTCTTCAAATTATTCATAAGAAAATAACCTCAACCTCAAGGATTAAAAATAAAATTCACGAGAAAAGAAGATAGAAATCCTGATTTTATTCAATGGAGGATGAAATAAAATATACTATTGCTGCTAATGACTTACAAATATCAAAATTCATTATAAAAATAAAAGTGTTATTACTCGTTAAGTATAGAGAGATATTTATTTATATTCAATAGAAATGATTTTTTTGTAATCAGAATAAAATTAAAAGTTCTTTACTCACATATTTTAATTCTAAATTTTGTACTCCAGGGACTTTATGGAAGGAACTTGTTTAATATTTTAGAAGTTTAAATTTATATCCGTTTTTTTTTTGTAATAGATTGATTTTATTACTCTATTTATTTTATTTTATGTAGAGAAATTTGAGTAATAAGATCAAATCTTTTATTTATTTTATCTGAAAAGAATTAAAAAAAATTCACGTTGATTATGAATCGTTAACCGCTAAAGAAGAAAATTTTTAGGTTGAATTGTTGAATTTAACTTCTTTTTATAAGAGTAATTTAAAGAAGAAATATCAGGGAGAGAAACAATTGAAAATGGTTTAAAACATTTAATTTCCTAAAGGCATGAGTTTCGTTAATATAAATCTAAGTTATATGTATGAAAAATAATAGCTAGAGACCAAACTTGACAAAATTTTGAATACTTAAAAAAAGACTAAAAATGATAAGTATATAGTTAAGGGATCAAACTTATAACATTTGGGATAGTTAAAGGACTAAATCTGATAAATGTATAGCTAAGAGATTATTTTAGACCTACTACAATAGTTCATGGGTCATTTATGCCATTTCCTCTTCATATATAATTACAAGTGACAACTAACAAAAAGAATAATACAAGTGTTTCATAAGAAATAGACAGAGTTCATTTGTTAATTAGCGAGGAAAAAAATTAAAACCAATGAATTTAGTCAATTTTGTAAAAAAGAAAAAAAAATCATCAAATTTCTTAAATTACATAATTATAAAATGAATCATTTGAAAAATACAATCCAGGTTATAAACAGAAGCGGACCCACCTGGTTGCGTGAGGGTGCACGTGCACCCAATGACTTTTAATTTTACTATGCACTTCATACATCATAACTCATTTGGGTGAACCGATTAAAGTTGTGGCGTTTTATTGTGTAACTGCGAGTTTGAGCCCACCTAAGGGGCTAGTTTTTTTTTTTGTTTTTTTTCCTTTTTAAGCATTGGTGCTTCCTGTATTTTCAATTCCGGTCATTGCGAGTTCGAGCCCAGCTAAGGGGCTGATTTTTTCATTTTCTTTTCCTTTAAAGCAGTGGTGCCCCCTCTATTTTCAATTCTTAGGTTCGCCTCTAGCTATAAGTATCGTGAGGGGGTAATATTCTAACACTAGATCTCTAAAATTTATGGGTTTAAAACTTTTTATTTTTTATTTGATACACTTTCATTGATAAAGAAGATAGAAAAAAATAATTTCTCAAGTCTTAGTGCTAATTTTTGTGTGTGTTAATCGATTTTGCGGTTGGTAAATTGTGCAGACTTTTGTTCTTTTCTTATTCTCAAATTTTAAATATATAAAATACTGAAAAAACAAAACAAACAAATTAAAATGGAAGAACCACAAAAAAATTTGCAAATATATATATATGTAAGTGTGGAAGCACACATGTGATAACATGCATGTTGAGGTGATTATCCACACTTATATATTAGTAGTCGGTATATTTATCCACACTTATATATTAGTAGTTGATATATATATATATATTTGTGTATAGTACAAATATGTATTTACTTCCTTTAAACTAGTTAGCTTTATAATTATGTATACTTATTAATTATCTTATGTTTTGATAAATATTTTGTCTTGTTTAAATTAAGAAGCTCAAATAATTAATCGTTTAATTATTCGTCTTATTTCAATTTCGATTGAATTTAGCTAATTGATTTGATTTGACTATATTCGAAATTCAATTAGCTAAATTCTAATATATTAGGTCACTCAAATAGGCTAAATTTGCAATACCTTTGCCATATTTAAATCCACTATTCTGAAACTCCTTGTCCTATTAGCCAGAATATACATACATCTATATTCTCCACACACACAAAAAACCGTACACCACACCTGTTGACATTCAATTTTGATCGACCTACAACCTTTTTCAAATTGCTATATGATTAAATATGTATTTTGTTAAAAAAATATATACTTTAACGTTCATAATTTTAAAAAGTATTATTTTACTCTATTATTTCTTATCGATTGCTAAATTTGAAATAATTACTTTATTTATTTATTTAAATTATGATGTTTAATTGTGTTTATTTTATATAAATTTTATTTAATATGTGTGAAATGTTATTAATCAAGTAGCAATTCATTTCCTCTTCTACCAAATTATTTAAATCATAGCTTATTCTATTCAATTTCTATTTCAATTCTAGCCTTTTCTCCAATTTTATGTCAATTCTAGCCTACTTAATTTTCAGCCAATTCATAAATTCAACTTTAATCTCATCCATTCATTTGTATCGATCAACGACCACAATTTGATTTCTATTTTATTCATTCCTATTTCAATGACATTCACCCAACAACCCTACTTTTCATTCTCCACTCTCCTTGAGAACAAACACCGCCCCTCTTTCCTTTTTCCAGTTGACGCACCACCCACACCCTCACCGGCGTCCCTGTCTCTTCGTCGGCGAAGTGTCGCCGGTGGACCACTTCGCTGGTCTACCCTCTCCTGCTCTTCCTTCCCTCTCAACCAGACAGCCACCAAATCGCCTCTCCCCTCCCTTCTTCTCCTTCCAGTAACTTCTCCACCAAAAGACTGGCGAGTATCGCCAGCTTCAGATGTCCCTTGTCCTCTCATCTCCGCCTGACACCAGCGAGGCGAGCATAACCGCATCACAACCTACTACAGAGAAAGTTCTGTACCTAAGCACCAGAGGCTCCTTATCGAAGGATCATTTTATGACTGTAAGAATCTGTCCATGGTATAATCATTTAGCTATTCATTGTGTGCTCGATTAATTTAGATTCATGAATGGTCCTGAGATTTGAAATTAGGTCAGGTTTGGGTTTAAGTTCGTCTGATACTTGTCCACAAATGTTGTGAATTCTGGTTCAACCTTGAACTTTTCTATGATTTTTGCTCATTGATTATACACTGCCACTGTGAGATTTGATTATTCAATTACATGTCTATTTCCTTTCCTTTAAACGATAACCTTTAATTATTTCTGAACCGTGTTTTAAAGTTATTTGCTTAAATTTGAATTTGTGGCAAATTCAGTACTTAATTTTGGTGAGCTTGTGAACATTCTTAATTCTTAGTAACCTATGATCACTTCCATTTTTACTTGCTTCTTTTCATATCAATTCAAATTATGACAGCCTACTCTTTGTGGCTGAATTTATTACCTTCCGTGATTCATGACTTCTCGTCTGTTTCCTTTGATTGCTCGCTGAAACAATGTTACTATTTGTTAATTATGGTAAGTTGTCCTAATTGATTGAATTGTTGTACTACAAGGAGCGATTTTAGTGATCTGATATGAAATCGTGTGATAGTCTCGACATTTGTTAAATTCAGTTTGATTTCTTGCATTTATCTTGATTCAATTTTGTTAATAAAGGAAAGATATTTCCCTGATTTAGCTCTAATTGATTCCTTGCATTTTACTGTTAAGTCTCTATTTTACTATATAAGGAGCATTCTTCTCTTTCTATGGGATCATGAACAGCAGCCCTCGAGCTTTCTTTCCCTCAAAAAGAATAACTGATACAAAGATCACTGGAAAAATAGCCCTTGAGTTCTCTTTCTCTCCATAGAATAACTAATCACGGATCACCGATGAAAGATCCCAAAAGGCTCTCTTCCTCTTTTACAATATAACTAGAAGGCCTCGATATTTCTAAAGGACCTATCTTTCCTTTGGATATTGATAGAAAACATCATTCTTTCTCTATTATTTTCTGTTTCCTGCTGGTTGCTAAGCATTAGATAACCTTGATTGCTTTATACTTATATCTTCCTCGACATAAGCACTGCTCAGAATTCTTGAGATTCTTGTGATCTTGATCTGTTGAGGATCGGATACGAATTACGGACACGGTTGACTGAGTTACTGGAACATCAAAGTGTGCTTCCTTATTATAATCTTGGTCTCATCACTGGTTAGTTTTCTTAATGATGCATTCAATATTTAATGTAGTAGTTTTGTATATCTGTAATTGTGAATGGTTCGAATGCGCTAAGTATTCTATGGAAAATGTCCAGATATGTTATCCTATATTCATATATGTTAATACTTTTAAAGTTTCTTGCCCCAATCTTAGTTGTTTGAATCTATGTTAATCTTTTAACTGAAAATAAATGTCCTGATACTTAAAATATGTTTTGAGTTTACTTTTCTCCTGATTGTATGTTTCCTTTAGGATAACTGTTAAATTTATATTTGGTTGTGTATGTGAAATGTTTGTCTTTTAGTATCTGGCATATCCATGGTTATAGGATTAAATTTATGTCATTATATCTAGGCCCCCTTAAGGTCATAAATCTCTTTTCTGTGAAATGATCAGTATTTGTGAGTCCAAATATCTCAAAAGGAATGTGTCATCACGTACTTAGCCTTCTTTTGGAGAATAGGTCTTGAAAGAGATCGTGCCCCCCTTCCCTCCATATTAGAGAGGCATGAATGTACTTCATCAAGGAAGGCTGCATCTTTGCCAAAAGCTTAGTTGAAATAGAGTTAATTCAGTTAACACACACTTGTAATTTTAGTATATATGTCCAAATGATGTGATGAAGGTAAATGTCAACTTAATCAATTGTTGGGTTTCTTGTTATGGATTGCATCCTCTCTGTATCAATGTCACATGAAGTACAATTTTGGTTATTATTCTTGTTTGACATAACATTTTTGGTTGCTTCTTCTTAACATTATATTCAAGTATCTAATCATGTTGTGCTTAATTTTGATGGCAATATTGGTGTCCACAGTTTTAGAGTAAGTAATGTTTCATGGAATTTTATTAAGTATTTGGTGCACTTTATATCTGTTATCGCTGATAGACCAGCCATTTGTTTTCCCCCCATTTTCACGCCTATGTATTTCAATACCTAAGATCAAGTAAATTATAATAAAGATGTGACACAACAAATGTTTAGCGACAAGTTTGTGGGTTTATTATCAATGCACACAATAAATGTGTACTTTTTTATTACACATTTTCACTTGCTTTTTTCATCTGATCATATCCTGGATTAGTCGATCATCATTTCAAGCTAATTACATTGTTGTTTTCAGGTTTGGTGAGTGTTTGATACAACTTTTAGAGAGAATTGCAACACAGATCAAGTGATTACATCTCTCTACGTCAACATTTTATACAGATCTCCACTAGCCTGCTCTCGTATTTGAGTGATGCTTTGTATTAGTGGTATTAATCCTCTCTTCTCTTAATTTTTTTCAGCATCTCAGATACTATACTAATCCAATGTGAGTATTCAATTTAGGTATACATTGAGAATTAATTCTTATTTCCTAGAATGTTGGATATAAATTCGTGTTCTATTAGAAACAAAAATGAACCGTGGAAGCCCTTTCATGGTTTATGTTTATGCAATTGAATCGATAAGGAGATAACCCGTGAAATGCACTTAGTTTTTTGGATGGCATAACTGAATCGATAAGGAGATAACCCATGAAATGTACTTAGTTTTTTGGATGGTTAATTGAGATTTATATTAAGGAAATAAAGTTCTAATTAGACATAAAATTATACAATTTTACTGCACTTTGAATATATACATGCTTAAATTGATAGTGTAAAGCAACTCAGTAAACTAATTATTTTTTAACTTAAAGCTGATGCAAATTTTCTAAACCAGTAACTTCAAATTCTCATGAGAATTAAATGAATTGATTCTGTTGTCTTTTGGAGATTTTATTCTCGTGGAATCCAAATTTTTTCCTTACTTGCGATATATTTAAGAACTATTATGAAGACTGACAATGTAAAGATAAATATCTAAGTTGCATACAGTTTAAAAAGGAAAACTCAATCATCCATGAGTATGATTAACTTGACTTCTTTATTCAAGGAACATTTTTCTTCTTGCTCGTTAGTTACTTCCCACTCTCTTTGCTACTTTGAGAAAGTGCTTCTTGTAATCTTGATGGTGGAACATATTGTTTTCCCATTCTCTCGATGAAGAGTGGCCTTGTACCTTCTCTGGAATGGTCACTAGTATCTTCTAAAATGAATGCAGAACTCCTCAAGTGGTCTTGTGATATACTTGGTAGTTTGTTAAGTTGATTGTCCTACAATATACAAAAGAAAATAAGTCAGCTCGTTAGGTTTGATACAAACAACATAAGTAGATAATAAGAAAAGGTAATTACAATTTGTTCAGTTACAAATGAGAAGCTGATCTGCATTGATATCACACTCTCAATAATGGTGTTTGAAACATACAATAAGAAAACATTTATTTTTATTATCATTATCCTTGTGGAGAAAATCATTTTATTTGATTACTTACTTCTGGTATTGCATCTAAGTGTAGAAGGGCCTTCTATTTTGACTTGTTGAAGGACTGGTATTTGTTGAACTTCAGAGTGGTTACTTCCCATAAGAATAGGGCACTCTCTACTGTTGTGCTCTAATTTTTCCACATGATTCACACTTCTTTTTCTGCCCTTTCTGGATGTTTATAACAAGGTACGCTTTCTAGAAGCTGATTTTTTTTTAATTGTCTCATCAATTCCTCTCTTCCTTAGTTTCTTGGTCTGGCTGGTTGTGCTTTGTATATGGGTGGCAGAGGTGGTTCAATCCTTATCTTAGGCCATTGCTCAATGCTGGCAATTGGCAAGATAGATGGACTATAACTTTTCATGTACTGCTCAACTGTGTAGCATTCATGAGCATATATTTTGGGTTCATCCTCTTAACCCATATAGCTGCAATAGCATGAATACAAGGTATTCCTATTAAATCCCATCTCTTACAAAAACAGGTCTTCTCCATAAGATCGACGGAGAATAGTCTAAGATAGATGTCCTCAATTTGATAGTAGAATTGGTCAGATTTAGTGGCAATACATTTAGCAGCTTTTGCCTTATTTTCCTCTAGCTTTAACACGATTTCCGCACAGATTTACTAGCAATACTTCATCATACTATCCCTGTTCTTTTGAAGTCTGGACATCATATAGATCCTAATTAATTCAAGCACTGTCCAAATATACTTATCTTTTGCATGTAGTAGTACACTGTCGAATGACTCACACAAATTGTTTAATAATACATCACATTTTGGAAAGAAGAAAAAAAAGCCCTTGAATAGTGGATCTGTGGATGGGAGGTTTATTACTAAATCATTTAGGGGCTTTTGATTCTAATTTTTCCATCCCTTCTACAGAATTCATGTTTTGCCTGGTAACTTTTTATAGGATATCTTTCATTGTTTGTCCTCCAAGACCTTCAGTTTTGAAATAGTTGTTTAGATGCCTCATACAAATTCTGTGCGCAATATGTGTCATTATTTCATCAAATGCAGATATTAAACCCTTTTACTTGTCAGAAGTGAAAGCCCATGTAACATGGTTTTGTGAGATTCATAAGTCCTCATCAAGAAGTGTAAGAAATCATCTCCATGTTTCCTTCAATTCACCTTCCACTACTGTGAATGCAATTAGATACATGCTGTTTGCATCAACGCCTACTGTTGTTAATAGCTGACTCCCTTTTTGGTGCCCTTTCAAATGACATCCATCAACCCTTATTATGTAGTGGGTGGCCCTCAGAATCAACCACATCATAGTTTCATTGGTCTTTATCTGTGTGCTTGAAAAATATTTCCACCTCTCTACTGTAAGGTATTTCATTGACAAAGTTATATGTAAACCAGTCGATAACTGCCTTGTATTTGTCTCAAAATAAGGCCCAAACTTGAACCAAAATTTCACTTTTCTATCATTAACTTTCAACTTTTTCATACACCGTCTCATCTGAATGATGGAATTTTCATCTCCCTTACAATAATAGTAATACGTGATCTGTCCATCAACATAGTTCATCACTGGCTCAAACACCCACCAACCCTTATAATGATAGTGTGCATATTTGAATCTTCAAAGGGGTTGATAGTTGATAGTGTAATTGAAGGGTTTGGATTTTTTTATCAATCAACATTGAAGATTTAGGCTAATTAATTTGATCAAATACTTACACGTTGATGTGAATTGTAGCCCACTTGTATAACGGAGTTCCATTGTCAAACTAAATGAATTTGTTTCTCTTTAACAGGTGCATTGAATTATTTTAGGTGTAGCAAGAGGAGTTGCTAAATCGTGTTCTCACATAAGAGGATAGGCAACTAAAGAGAATAATTGATCATCAAATAACAAATAATATGTCACTATTATCCGTGTATTAGAGGATTGACATCCTAATGGAATAAGGGAGGAGGGCTGGATATGGTTGTGTATATGAAAAGATGTTATGGAACGATTTGTAAACTTGTTCATATGAGCCTTATAAAACTAGGCATTTCAACATATGAATGGCAATGTGTTACAAAATTTACTTTTGAATCTAGTATGAAAAACTTCAAATTAGATTTTTATTTTTTCTCTTTTTCACAGGTATAAAAGGTGAGAATTGAATTAAGATTGATGGCAAGTTATGTGTCACCACATTATTGGTACTTTTAGGAGGAACTTTTACTTAATTATATGTCTTAGTTTAGGAGTAATATATAGTATGTTATTTTTGAGAATGTATTTTTTTTTTTTTTTGAGAATGTGGAGTAATATATAGTATGTTTCAGTTAGATTTTCTTACTATTGGACATATCTTACTTTTATTTAAGGAGTTTGTAATGATGTATTAATCTTAGTATAATTTTAGTTGTTTTTAGTTATATGATCATGGATGAATTTTATTATTATCTAGCATAAAATTAGTGACAAAAAATGTATCCCTTTTTATTGAAATAAATTAGTTCATCACAAGTTGACTACCTTCAATGACAAAATTGTATTGCCCTAGTATCCTTTTTTATTGAATACAAATTAATTTTTTATTTTGTGACAATTGTAATTGTCACTAATCATGATAATTTATAGTGACAAAATATGTTGTCTGCAAAAGCATTACTTTTAGTGACAATAATAGATTTAACCACAAAATTATTAACCTTTTTTGTAATAAGAAATTTGTCCCTAATTTATACATTTAAGGACAAATTATTTTTTGTATATAAAAAATAGTCATTAGTGACGGTAACATTTGTTCAACCACGAAATACATTTTAACTTTAGCGACAATTGATGTTGTCACTCATTGAACTATATAATTAGCGATAATATAATTTTGTCGGTAGTAATAACCTTTTTAGTGAAAAAATATACTATTAACTACAAAAAATTTACACTTTTTATGACAAATAAAATTGTCACAAATATTTATGCATTTGGGGACGATTTTTCTTTTTGTAGTTAATATAATACTTTTAGTGACGAAGCACTAAATCGTCTTTGTATACTTTTAGTGACGTACGTTTAGTGATGACTGACTGACGAATTTTTTTTCGTCACACAAGATTTTTAGCGACGAAATATGATTTATTGATGAAGAAATTATTTGTCCCTAATAATCGAATTTGTTGTAGTAATCGCAATTGTATTAAAGTTGTATTAGATATGTTTCATAATTGTATTAAAATCATGAACAATACATTCATAATACATATTACAAATCTCACTCCTTTTTTAGTGATATCAACCAAAATAATTTAAGTAACAAACTTGTAATACATTTATAACATAGACACAATATATATTGCAACATCACTCATGTTCTTAGAGATACAAACCAAAATAATTTATAAGACACATATAATACATATTTTATTCATGAATAATACAAGTTTAATTCAGTCTATAGAATAGTCTTGTCTTTCGTTAGTACGTTTTTCATTGTTAGTTTTCTCTTCTAATTCAACTTTAATATTGTGTAATACACTTTTAACGCAAATTTAATTCATTTTGTAGTTTATTATTTGTTACTATTAGATTACTTGTTTAATTCATTATTGATATAAGTTTAATTCACTCTATAGATCATTGTCAGGTGTTTCATTAGTTACAGTTTTTATCCATGCATAATTCTCTCTTCTAATTCAACTTTAATATTTGTATAATGCACTTTTAATACAAATTAATTCCTTTTGCAGTTTATTGGTTGATTTGTTATGATTGAATTACTTGTTTAATTCATTATTGATACAAGTTTTATTCAGTTTACAAATCACATAATGCTCTTACGTTTGCTACATTTTGCATTCATGTTTAATTCTCTTCTAATTCAACTTTAATATGTATGTAATGCATTTTTAATTCAAGTTTAATTCATTTTGCAATTTATTATGTCTCTTCATTTGTTACGATTAGATTATTTATTTAATTAATTAATTATGATACACATTTTATTAATTCTACAAATCATTGACTACCCTATAAAAGATAGTAGAGAGAAAAAGAAAGGGGAAAAAAGCAACAAAAAGAGAGAAAAAGAAAGCAAGAAAGAAACAGTAACAAAAAGAAAATAAAGGAGAAAGAACGACATAAAGAAAAAAAGAGAGAAATAGCTAAAATGAGAAATAAAAATTAAAAAGCTGAGAGAAAAAAAAGAGAAAGAGGCGAGAGGGAGAAAAATCTAATAAAATATATAGTATTGTTATATATTGCTATAAATGGTAATAATTAAAGAGTATATTTAAAATAAGTAATTAGTTTTTAAAAGAGATCCACTCAAGTAATTAATCCTTTTACTAAGTTAGAGGTCCAATTCAATTAAAAGAAGGGGAAATTTCACATATACCCACAAGAATAAATTTAATTAGGCTCCTTAGCTAATTGTGACTGAAATTTTGTGACGAATGGTATTTAAAATGAACTATAGCTATAATGACTAATTAACTAGTACAAGTTTTTTTTAACCGCGTAATTTTCCCTTAGAAGAATTTCAAGAGGGAATAGGTCTTTTGGTTCACATTTTCACCAAATTCCAATTGTTTTAGTTCAAATTCGACAAAACAGCAACGAGATAAATTATAAATCTAATTAATTTATTTAAACTTCTTAACTTCGACAACACAAAATAATTATTTTGAGATGAAAAGATCATTTATAAGCCTAACGAATTAATCAACTTAAAGGAAATAAAATGTGTACTTAATTTGAACATAATTTTAGGTAAAAATTCTCTTCCAAATATTTATTCAAAGTAATAAATATATGAAACTTTATATTATAAATATATAGAAATTATTTTATAGGAAAAATGACAAAATTATCATGAATAATACTTTTGAAAATATTTTTGATTTTTGAAAATAATTATTTCAAATTGTTTGAAATTGAAGAAGCTTGAAAATTAATTAAATTGGGGAGGGTCAAAATTGGGTGTCAACAACTGCCCCTCGTTTGCTTAGGATCGGTGAAAGATATTCGAGGCAAATGAAATTGACGAATCCAATTTTGTCCGACCACTAATTCATCTCTTCGGAACGGCAAACGGTAAGGATTTTTTGAAGAATTATGGCTGGACCCTGGTATTGGGTTTCCTACTTATCTCAGATTACATGAGAACTCAAGCCACTAGTAGTTCGAAACACTTGGTTTTAAGCACGATTTTCAAAGAATTCCAAAAGCTATTTCGGTGTCGAAGTATGGAAAGACCGAAAAGCTCGAGAATAGAGTGAGAAGTGGTTTATTGGAATATAATCGAGTTTTCAACACCGAACCCACCTACACATTCCTAAACTTTGAAATCAGACTGTTTGTAGTTCGATTCAATCAGTTGAAAAAGAAATCTCATATGCAGAAATCCCTTTAGCTCAAGGATGAGGGACAAATGAAATGAGTGTGGAAAAGAGGCTTGCAAACATCTCAACTATGAAAACGGGGCCCTTCACACTCATAGGTAAGAACTTGCATGGACATAACTTCCAAAGCTCTAGGTGTATTGTCATTCGAATTTGAAAATTTGCATCTGGTGAGAGTTGAAAATTTCACAAAGGGCAAAACTGAAACTATTAAACCTAAGAAAAACCCACACTCCTAATGATTGGGATGTGGTTTGATTGTGGTGGAAGTCGCTCCTCAACTCGCGTCTTAAGAGTTTGATATTCCTCTTTAGACTATGTCCAGTTTGCTGCTAAGAAAAAGTTTCACATTGTGTTGCGTCCTATTTTGATGTAATCCACTTCGTGTATTGCAAAGTTTGGAAAAAGTTGTCAGTAGAAAATATAACATAAATACAAATATAATTCGTGCAAACCTGGTTTAACATGTCATACTGAAGGAGATGACGATCCACTTGTCACTATTCGATTTCTCGAGTTGATGGCATCTACTATACCCCACCAGTGGATAAGCCAACACGTAACCCAAAACATCAAGCAATGAGCGCAAGGCAGAAACTAGCGAAAATAATAATCTAAAAAAGGACAACAAGGCAGAAGCAAACCAAAATAAATGTATACATAGATCCCTCCCAGAACCTGGAAGTCACTAGTACAGAGCTGTCTAATAAAGAGTATAAGTCCCAAAAGTGGACCACAACAAAGTGTGTCTCAAAAGCAATAAGACTAGCTAAGCAAAAGAAGGAGACATGACAAACCCAAAATGCCAACTGCTCACCCTCATCTCCGAATCACAGCTGCAAAAGAAGGCTGGAACTAATCACCGCTAGTAACTGGTACTGGGACCTGCATCACGAAATAGATGCAAAGTGTAGCATGAGTACCAAAAAAACAAGTACTTAGTATGCATCAAAGGTCGACTGAGCAAAAAAGAGGTAAAAACAATAAGAAAGGATAGAATCTAGACACAGAGAGGTCAAAACAGATATGAAAAGAAAGCACGCGAGCATACCAGAAGTAAACTAACTACAACTGAACTAAACCTAACTGGACCCCCACAAGCCCAGAAGGTACACTCGTGCGTTTAAATAAAACCTGAACGGATCCTCATAAGCCCGACAAGTACACATAATAGCTAAGTTTACTGAGAAAGAAGAAAATCGGGCTCCCAGCCCAAAGTAACCAAGATAATCCATCAGACTCCACCCAGCCAGTAGTGCACTCCCAGCCCAGCTAGAAAGAGTGACCCCAGAGGGCACCCAACCATACAGTCCACTCCCAGCCCAGTTAGAAAGAGAGACCCGAGGGTAAGGTAGCTATCGTGAGTCGTCCTACCATGCAGTCAACTCACAACCCAGCTAGAAAGAGCGACCCGGGACACCCAGCCAGCAGCACACTCCTAGCCCAGCTAGAAAGAGAGGCCCGGGGGCGATCGCCGAAATCACCGAGTCATAGCCAGCGATACGCTCCCAGCCCAGCTAGAAAGAATGACCCCGAGGGTGATGGTATCTCCAATAGGATTCAATCCAACAACATCCATCGTGGAATGGCGTCCACTCCAAGAAATCACAGAAAAAGCTCCAACCTTATACTATCTCAATCCCATGCCTCTAGTGATGCACCGAACCTCCGAGAACACGTAAGAACCACAAAATTAGGGGGAGAAGATACATAAGTGCAACAAGCAACGATAAACGCCTAATCTCAGGCTCAAACTATAAGACTCACGTTTGCTACTCCATTCTACAAGGAGCTAAGTCATCCGAACGAGATCGGTAGAATGTCAAGGCTATCCAGCCCACACTGGTCATAAGTCTAAGGCAATGCTAGCCTAACCTAGACTAAGGACATCACTCTTACAGTTGACAATGAACAAAACATACATCACATAACATATAATCATACAATAGCATTTAGCACATAAACATGCAATTCTACTAACCTGTCTAGCATGGTACTACACCCGAAATATGGTCAATCAATCCTAGCACAAGGTATCTAATCAAAATAAAGTAAGTGACTGGTACCCACCCCCAATTCACTCCAATCCACATTGTTTTACACAATTAAGCTCAATCTAATAGAAAGGAAGTCGTAGCTTACCTTTAAGCCGACCACGCGACNGATGCAAAGTGTAGCATGAGTACCAAAAAAACAAGTACTTAGTATGCATCAAAGGTCGACTGAGCAAAAAAGAGGTAAAAACAATAAGAAAGGATAGAATCTAGACACAGAGAGGTCAAAACAGATATGAAAAGAAAGCACACGAGCATACCAGAAGTAAACTAACTACAACTGAATTAAACCTAACTGGACCCCCATAAGTCCAGAAGGTACACTCGTGCGTTTAAATAAAACCTGAACGGATCCCCATAAGCCCGACAAGTACACATAATAGCTAAGTTTACTGAGAAAGAAGAAAACCGGGCTCCCAGCCCAAAGTAACCAAGATAATCCATCAGACTTCACCCAGCCAGTAGTGCACTCCCAGCCCAGCTAGAAAGAGTGACCCCAGGGGGCACCCAACCATACAGTCCACTCCCAGCCCAGCTAGAAAGAGAGACCCGAGGGTAAGGTAGCTATCGTGAATCGTCCTACCATGCAGTCAACTCCCAACCCAGCTAGAAAGAGCGACCCGGGACACCAAGCCAGCAGTACACTCCTAGCCCAGCTAGAAAGCGAGGCCCGGGGGCGATCGCCGAAATCACCGAGTCATAGCCAGCGATACGCTCCCAGCCCAGCTAGAAAGAATGACCCCGAGGGTGATGGTATCTCCAATAGGATCCAATCCAACAACATCCATCGTGGAATGACGTCCACTCCAAGAAATCACAGAAAAAGCTCCAACCTTATACTATCTCAATCCCACACCTCTAGTGATGCACCGAACCTCCGAGAACACATAAGAACCACAGAATTAGGGGGAGAAGATACATAAGTGCAACAAGCAACGATAACGCCTAATCTCAGGCTCAAACTATAAGACTCAAGTTTGCTACTCCATTCTACAAGGAGCTAAGTCATCCGAACGAGGTCGGCAGAACGTCAAGGCTATCCAGCCCACACTGGTCATAAGTCTAAGGCAATGCTAGCCTAACCTAGACTAAGGACATCATTCTTACAGTTGACAATGAACAAAACATACACCACATAACATATAAGCATACAATAGCATTTAGCATATAAACATGCAATTCTACTAACCCGTCTAGCATGGTACTACACCCGAAATATGGTCAATCAATCCTAGCACAAGGTATCTAATCAAAATAAAGTAAGTGACTGGTACCCACCCCCAATTCACTCCAATCCACATGGTTTTACACAATTAAGCTCAATCTAATAGAAAGGAAGTCGTAGCTTACCTTTAAGTCGACCGCGCGGCTCCAAATCACTTTGCCGGAGCTTTTCCTTCCCAAACGGTCTTTGAACGTTGTCACTCTATCAAATATAGGATTACAACGTTGGTACGGTTGTTTAGACACCAAAATTACAGCAAACGGAGACGAGTCAATTTTGGAGTTGAAACGAAAATTGTGGAACCCGCATTGAACTGTCTGGATTTGACTCCGCCAAGAGACCCAAAACAGTACCCTGAACTTGTGTTTCAAAATGGAACACGATTCGGGGTTTAAAATGTTGCAAAACCCAACATGCAAGAAAACCCACACTTAACCAACTTAAGATGAAAGCATGCAACAAGCTAAACTCAGAATTTACAAAAATCAAAGGGTGCCTTGCAGTCCATGAATACTCCACGACATAGCCTCAATAATTCCCGACACGTGGGACTTCGAATCACCCAAAACCGAGCTAAAATGAGCAAGATATCACCAATTCAAGAAAGCCAAGAATAAAAACTCAAAAAAGGCTTACAATAGTCTGGTTTATCACAATTTTTACGTTGAACAACGTGCACCCAACAACTTTTGATCAGTCTCTAGAAAATACACCAACACAACGAAGTTCCCGCACTTTGAATCGCCTTAATTGGCTGAGAAAGTGTTGATTTTTCTGCTTAAATACACCAGATTTTCAGCATTTTTTGAAAACTTAAAAATTCCGACGGGGCTCTCCGAACTCGTTCGAAACCCCGTGCACTCAAAAAAGATATGCAACCATACCAAATTTGATATTTCAGGCTCAATGGTACAGTCAAAATTTTCATACGAGGTCATCTTGACAAAAAGTGGATCCCACACCCAATCGTTATTTTAAGTCAAAAACCACAAAAGGGCTCGAAATTTTTTTGGAATCCTCGAGATAAAAAAGGAGGTTCAATCTAGACTAAACACGATATTCTGGAGCTAAAAGCGCTGACAGAATTCTCATCCGAGCGCGTTTGCTCAGAATGTTGACTAAAGTCAAACTTAGGCTTAAACTTAAAGTTAAAATGCATAATCGCACCGACTCACACTGAAAACCTCATGAGTCATGCCGACCATGCAACTAGCCTAAAATGGCCCTTCCGAAGCTGATGGAATCGTCAGAATTGGATTCAGATGTCTTCTTCTTGAATTTTTGATCGAAAATGATCGTTCTAGGTTCATAAGCTCTAAAAACACTAAAACTCGCACAATAACCAAACAAACGACCAGGTGACCGAGCTGTGAGTCCCAGCAAGTCATAAATGACTTGGGGTCGCTACAAGAACGCTCTAAACGACACACAAAAGGCAAACCATAGAAATAACCAGGAGGGTCATTACAACATCCACTACTAAAAAGGACTTTCGTTTGCGAAAGTAAGGATTAAGAAGTACCTGAAGGCTCAAACATGTCGGGAAACTGCTCTTGCATCTCCTACTTGGTCTCCCAGGTAGCCTCCTTGACGGGACGATGCCTCCAATGGACCTTAACAACAGGAATGGCTCACGAACACAATCTCCTCACATCAGTAAAACAAAAGGGCAATGTTTATATAGTAATAAATATTTTGAAGCAAACTTCCTGACAATCTAAATCACATAAGTAACATTAATAAATAAAGTAAATCTTTTATCTTGGGCATCAAAAAAACAAATCGTGACAATTTTCTAACTCTTGAAAAGTTTAATAATTTTGAAAAAAGATATTCAGAAGCATATATCTACATCACAAGAGAAATTGTTAACAAAAACAAATGAATTTAGACTACAATAAAAATTAAACGAATACAAATTTCAACTAGCGTTATTACAAGTCATATAGACTTTTCTTTGTAAAAAATACTTAAATATTAAGAAATAGTAAATCAATAAAACAAAAGGGCAATGTTTATATAGTAGTAACTATTTTGAAGAAAACTTCGTGACAATCTAAATCACATAAGTAGCATTGATAAATAAAATTATTCTTTTGTATTGAGCATCAAAAAACAAATCGTGACAATTCTCTAACTTTTGAGAAGTTTAATAATTTTTGAAAAACATATTCAGAAGCATATATCTACATCACAAGAGAAATTGTTAACAAAAACAAATGAATTTAGACTACATCCTGTTAACTTCATATATTGGAACCTTACATATTAATGTATATACTAAGAAAAAAATAATTAGTATATCATCAAAATTATTTTCCTCAATTACTCGAGGTTAAAAGAATATACTTTCTTAGGATAATACAATTTGCTTCATCAAAATAGGGATACCTCATATTCTGCTAAACTTCGAACACGCCCAACGACAATAAATCACAAAAAAAAATTAAATTCAAGAAGAAGAATAGAAGATAAAAAAAAAAATTGTGGTTGAAAAAGAGACGAACCCCCTCTATTTATAGTCAACAAAGGGTAGTATGAACAAGTATTTTTTGTGTCTAATTTGAAAAATCATGATCTTTCCAAAAAGTCATAACTTATTGAAAATGTTCCAACTCTTTGGAAAAGTCTCAACTCATCGAAAAATCACAACCCTTTGAAAAAAGTAGCCACTTATCATAAAAGTCGCAACTCATCGAAAAAGTCACAACCTAAGTTAGAGATATTTTAATAATTTAACATTTAAGTTAAGAGTTCATGCTTTTAAGGTAATATAGAATATATATATATATATATATATATATATATATATATATAATTAAAATGGAAGGAATGTTGTGAGTTGAAATGACCAAAATGCCATAGATAAATAAAAATAATTATCAAAAACAGACATGTTGATAACACATAGTATACCCACACTTGTACTATGGTAGAATTTATGACCAAAATAAATTATTTGGAGTCGGTGTAGAATTGTAAATGATAGCCTTAGTAGTTGGTATATGCATTAGACAGTATCATCAGATTTGATCTAAACATATTTTTTGTTCGCACCATCCGTGTTCCCTAGGATGATGACCTAACAAAAAATACCACAAACCCAACCACAACTGATACAACAAGAACTAAAACAGCTATCATGAAGTTAAAACCAGCTGGGTTTGTCGATTTCTGGTCACTTCTCAAGATTGTAGCAGCTCTATTTTGATTTGAGAGTGAATCGTCTGACTTAGGTAGTAAAGCATACGGGGTTGACACCTCCCGAAATGATTTTGTGGTGGATAATACCAATGCAGGAGCTTCAGCTTCAGGCTCCAAGATTTTTGAAGAATTACTTGGGAACTCTAGAGACATGAGCTCGGCAAAATGATCCACGAGAACCTAACTCAAAGTACCACACATCAGAGTTGAGTTGAAATCATAATCTCAAAATTACCAATATATTTAGTCGCATTGAGTAATAAGGTAAACAATGTCTTAACAAATACTGCTCAAACCACTTCTGTACCAAGTAGACAAATTAATTGCCAAGGCAGATCAACTGCATCTTTAATGTACGGCCGCATATACAATTATCACAGAGAGACAACAAAATGTTCCATTAAAAAACTGAGCAAGTGAGATCAAGGAAGGAGCTTCCTTCAGTACAACAACCATTATAGAGAGGTATTAGATTTTCTTGACAACTTTTAATCCTAAATATGAATAAATTGTCACAAGAAACACATTCCTTGAGGTGAAACACCTACTGAAAAAATGTACAAGAATCATGTATTCTATAACCACACTCGTGTGTTTGTCTTTTAGAGCTGCAAACACGCAAAGACAAGTGCCTGCAGTTTCAGTATAGTTACAGGACTTTGAAGTAGTGCCTATTCCAACAACCTTTCTACATCAAAGGTGTAACTTCTTTTGCTTTAAGGCAAGAAAACAACATAATATAAGGAAAAAATGTCATTTATGTTTAATGGAAGACAAATAAAAGAAATACGGCTGAGTGTAGTATAATTTGCTTCACCAAAGAATATAAAGGGTGCAACTAACTCACCTCAACTGATTCAGATGGTTGTATATAGTCACAGAGGAATGTGTCAGCCAGCCAGGGTAAAAATACTCTTCGAGGAAATGACATACTGCAATGTTTTCTGTTTAAAAAGAAAGTAAACCGTTTCAGCATCGCTAACAAGCCAACTGCTACTGTCCAGTTAACGATAAAGGTCAAAGTGTAATAACTTCAAAGTTGTTTAGCAAAATGAAATACATTTAGCATATTTACAAACCGATAAACCGGGCCGAACCGAGCCATAAGCACCCTTAGTCATAAGACCAGTGACAAAATTACTCTTGTAGTTCTCAATAAGAATATGGTAGAGGAAGTATCAAATTTCATCAGAAAAATGGAGGAAGTATCAAATCCTCAATTTTGAATAAAGTTTATAAAGACACAATTAAATCTCATTAAAATACTAAAGTCCGTACCAGAAAAAAAAATAAAGAACTAGAGAATTTTGCAAACAGATGTTGATGCTATTGTGAAAAATAAGTGAGCAGGGTTAAATCTGGACATCTAGAGGAGAGAATAGATACCATTACACTGTGTTATACCTCTGTAACTGTAAATCAAGTTGCAGAACTGTACTCCCACTTAATATCTGGTTGTTGCTCTCTTCAGTTCTGTCCTCTTTAGAATCTGATTTCCTGTCTGCCTCATCACACATGATATCTAACCTGCTTCTTAGACTCTTAATTATGTCTCCCTAAACACCAAGAAGACCAGATGTTAAATGCTGGAGAAAAAAATCCGTAAGACAACCAGGATCTACGTTCTAGCATTATGCAGAACAAATGTAAGCTAAAAACCAAGTTCACTCTAACCCAAATAGTAAAATATTCCCTTTTTGATATAAAAATCACTGTTACATCCAGAACCAGGTGTACGATGCCTGTGATCTTATGGAGAAAACACAAATGAATCTCTCTGCTTCGAGTAATCCGTCTAATATGCTCTGATAATATGGCTTTTTGAAGCCCAACAAATGGACTGAAATCTAATAGAACATCTTAACATCCATGAATGCAACAGATAAGTAAGAACAGATTTACTGTACTTTTTAGTTCTTAATGTAGGGAACAAACAGCATCAAATGCAAAGTTAAAATACCTTTATGTCAGCCAAAGCTTGAGAAGATGGTTCCTTCGAATTTGAGTAAGCATAGGAGCAGACAGAGCCGCTGAAGACTAGAAGACCTGTAATCTCTTTTTGGCTGCATACTTCACAATAAGAAAATAATTACTGTATAGCAACTAACTCACTTCATCAACTTCAAAAGAAAGGCCAATTGTGTAAATTGGAGAATGTTTACAGACCTTCCAAATACTTATCTTCCATGAAAGGTAGGAGAAATTCAACATCATGTACACCACCTAAATCAAATTGCTCATCCTCATTTGCCTAGAAATGAAAGAAAAAAGGTGAAAATTGTCAAACATAATAACTAAGGAAAGAGACCGGGCTCATATTTTGATAGAGGACAAAAGCAAGCAAATCAAGTATAGAGTAGCAGCCTATATCATATTTTAAGGCCCATTTGATATGTCACTACTCAAGAGCTAGCACTGTTTAGAGTAAAAATTTTCTTTTAGCAATTATTAATTAAAATGAAAGAAAGAGAAAAAACAAGTTGCAACATGAGGTAGTGAAATCATGAGTGGCCATGAGGATGCTTTAAGAGGAAAACTACCATCCAAGTTTAAAAATAGTGGTTGATCTAGACTCATGCCACAAGTCTAGAGTTCATTACCAATTTCCCATCAATCAATGCTTTGGCACCTTTAAGCTCTTTGGCATGAATTGAAATGCCATGATGAAGAATGTCAACCAATCTTTTGCTACTTGAACCCTGGTATATGGGCAACCTGGAAACATGTTGCTCAATCGTGAGACGTTTTTCTGAATTTCTCTGAGATCTCTAAGAAATTCAGTAAAAAGAATAAACAAACATAATTGATTTGAGTAATTAAAAACAAAAGGTAGGACTAGGGAAAACACTTCATGAGTTATATGGCGGTACTAACAAGGTAGCACAAGTTTGAAATGAATCGTTTTTGCAAACATAAACGAGGGGATGGTAACACAAAGTCCTGGATGCACAGCAGTCATTAAGAGCCATGATTCTGGCAGAAAATATCATATTTGACATATCTCTATTTTTATGAAAGTCACAAAACTGAATTGTTTCCACTGGTACAGCGGGTTTACTAAGCTTGTGTGGGGAGATATACCATATAGGGATCACAAGAAAAGGAAGTGCAAAGCTACAAAACAAAGAAGAGAAAGGATCTACTCTAGATGCAACCTCCAGTTCATCATAACATGGAGGGATAATAGTTTTCCAATCACACCTTTATTACGACAAAATGACCCTAACTACTATAAAATGGCTGCAACCAACCAAAGGAAATGTTGAACAGTTTTATTGCATACCACTTGATCAAAAAGGCCTACTCACCCACCACCCACCACCACCACCCCCTCCCCACCCCCCGAAAAAAAGATTTCTTTCTTCTGTCATACTAGTGCAGAAAAATAAACCAAAAGCCATAGTGTGATACAAGCCAATAGCTCAACAACGAAAGTTGCCCAATATTTGAGACAAGCCATTTTTCACTCACAATTTTGGCTAATGTTCTTCAACGACATTAATATGGCACTTCTCCAACCTCTCTAGTGCCAGGGAAAACGGGGAGGAAGTTTTTGCCTCCTCATCAATGTTGTCATGCCAAAAAAGAAATATCCTAACAAACAATCATGCAATTAAAATAACGAACAAATGAGTTGCTTGAGATAGTTGGAATTTCCTTTTTGGTTTGAAATGTGGCACTATGAAATCAAAACGCATGTTCAGTCCAATTCACCGAAGAATGATTTAAAACATGAGCAATTCTAGCAAACAAAAGTTCACCTCAAATCAAAGTCATATGTGCATCGGAATGCCTGACGAGTACTCAGAATTTTTCCCATTTTGAAATCACAAGGTCGTAAATTGCCTGATGTAATATTTGAAGCCAACGAGCAATTTCGACATGTCCACCTGGAATACATCTTATCTCTTAAATCAACAATAAGGGACGATTCGAATATGTTTTTGAAAAGGAAGGGCCTATTTGAATATAAGAACACATAGTTAGACAAGATTACCTCAAGGGACTGTAACCAATGTGCACAAGCAATCTTTCATCCCAATCCACTTCCAACAAAGGGGCCGCTTCAGCAACAGCTTTTGCAGCCTGTACAGTTATTTCATAAGCAAGTGAGAAAGAGAGCAAGAATACAAATAATGACAGAAGTTAACATCGAAAACTAATTATGAGTAATTGAAATTATAAGTTTCATGTTTCATTAAACATTTTCTGGAAGGTAAGTTAACTTCACCGTAAAAGGCATAACAACAGAGACTTACTACATGAGAGCCTCCTATTCCAGAAAATAACACAATAGTGCAGTTATGGTAGAGCCTCGGGTACAGAGAGGAAAATATAGCGTTGACTTCAAGTTATGATAGTAAAACCTGACAAAGAGTGATGGTTGAATTTTTGAATGAGCTCTCATTGGTCCACACATAGATGCCAACCACCTTCATGCCACCCACTAGCATTCTCCCAACCTGAAAGATGCATATATTAAAGCATAAGCTCTACAGAGGATTTACATGATTCATAATATTTTTGATGATTCACTATGATGGCCTTTTCCACAAAATCTGAAGTTAGTGTCAATTGACAAGTTGCCAGCACAACACCCAGATAGTTAGGACGAGAGATATTTCTTAAATCCACTATACCCATTTGAATGTTCTTCCAAACAAAGTTCACATACAAGGCTACAGAGTTGAGAAAACATATGGTAGTTTGTAAAATAGAGGAGGCATTTGCATCAGACAGTGTAGCAGCAGTTGAAGCATTTCTGTTGCATAGTTTGCGGACATCACAGAAAATGAAAGGCACGTTGGTGCAGGCATCAAGGTGCTACTACATGCGCCTCAACACCCACAAGCTCTGTCAAGCAAAGGGCAGCACTAACATTATATACAGCCAGTAACATGATATTTTGACTGTTAGAAGATATCATAGGTGATTTTTACCAAATAAAGATATCATTTTTTTTTAGATGAAGTAAAGATATTGTCATTGATATATTACAACTGGAAGGTATCAAATTACAAATGCAAAAGCCAATAGGGTTTTGAAGCAAAAAAAAAACATGTTAGCTTCTATTACAAAAAAACTCAACTACCATGGAGCTAACAGAGACCCAAAAAACTGTCAATGCTATCAGGAGTAGGAAATTTCAGCTAAACAAAACAACTAAGCATCTAGCTTCCTGCGATTGAGTTGGAGTTGATGCCCCATCAGAACACCTATGGTTTCTTTCTTTTACACAACCCAAGAGATGACTAGATACCACCAAAAAAAAGATATCATATATGATGTGTTTGTGAAGAGGAATATATATTAGAAATCTAGGATTCGAGAACTAATCACTAATCTATACCGGAAACTTGCGACTACATTTTAGCATCTGAATCAAAGATTTTAAAATGGTTCTGAACTAAATGAATATGGACTTTACAACATACATGTCAGTTAGGATTAGAATATACTTTTTATTGGCAGGATCTAAAAGCTCACCAACATGTTGCGGAGCCTTTGGCCGATTCCCCTAAGTAATTAAAGGGCTACGGCTTTCGCGGAATCAAACGAAGGTCAAAGGACCATTCGACTTCATTTCTCAAGAAATTCGCATAGAAGAAGGTCCCGAATTTGAGACTTTCTACACAAAAAATATTCTCTTAAACGAAGGTACGTTTGGAAACATGGTTTGCAAGGATTCATATAGCCTACCCAACTTGTTTGGATCTAAATCATAGTTGTTGTATCACATTTTTTCTCTCTTCATATGCACCTATTTTAAACCAATCCCACACCTGAATTGCACTTCGCAGCAAAGTCCCTAGCGAACAATAGGTTCTTTCATATACTTTTTGCCTTATTTAATACATAGAAATATGCAAATAACAGGCTAGTAGTATAGGCTCACATAGATTCATTTGAGGAAAATACATGGATCTCCCGCAACCAAGGGTGTGGCCTCGTGGTCAATGAAGTGAGTTCAGAACCATGAAGTCTCAAGTTCAAATCTCAGTAGATACAATACACTAGGTGATTTCTTCTCATCTGGCCTAGCCTTGGTAGACAAAATTACCTAATACATATTACTAGTGAGAGGAGGCAGAAAAATTATGGAATTAGTCAAGATGTGTGCAAGCTTGACCAGACATAATGGTTATCAAAAAAATAAAATACATGGATTTCCAGAGTAGTTCATACAAATTCTTCCACACAATTTGGCAGTGAGTGGAAGTAAGTAAGATAGGAGAAGTAGTAACCTAATATAATTCTAGTGCTATAGAATGTGAATTTGTAATTATAAAATAGAGAAGGGTAAAAAGTGAACCTGACGAGCGTGTTCAGCAAGCCAATCTTTGTCAATAAATAATGCGGAAGATTGAGGGAGCGACTTCCCTTTGGATGCCTTTTTCTGATCATCTTTAGCCCCGCCAATTATGGAACATGCCGGCTCACCATTGTCATTCAGCGGTGTTGGGATTAAATCGAATATGAATCCTCGATCTAATTTCCCACTTAAATTCCCAATTACAAGCCCTACCTGTCGAAACAAATTATCCTTATATATATATATATAGCTTTGGTCATTCATACATGAATTTATTATTTTTCTAATATACCTGACAAGGGACTCCAGATTTGCTAAGCCGATTTTCAGCTAGTTTGACCCGACTTTCTTCTCCCACTACTACTTTCACCATCTCTTTCTTTTCTTTGCACTTTGAGCTTTGCACTCTGATATGGAACCACCACTATTATTTATTGAAATTTCTCTAATCGGAAAAGGGTCCAATATAAGTTGCACTATCCTAATTAGGGTGTTGATAAAAAATATATATTATTTTTATTAATTTAGAAAAAGTAACAGACTTTAGTGTGACTTACAAATATAGGTGTTTACAAATTTTATTCACCTCTTAAACAACATTTTGGGGTAGTACAAAGACAAATCCCCAAAAGCGCTATGTAACGAATGTAGCACTGACGTTATCACTTGTAATCTTCGGGTGTATGATAACTTCTTCGAATAAGTGACAGTTATCCGCGGGGTTATTTTGGCAATCAATTGATGACATTTCATCTTCGACCACTTCTTGGAGAACAGAGGTAATCCCAAGTATCTGATTGAAATGAGCCAAGTGTAAATTCAATTCTATTGAGTATTCCTTCTTTAGTCTCCCCAATTACCTTTATTATAAAAATGTGGGACTTCTCCATGTTTGCCTCTAAGCCGGTAACCTGACCTGACTAAAATGTGTATGTGCTTCAACATTTTGGTCACTGACTTAACAAAATAAAACAGTGACACATGGATCTGAACACATAGAAAGCAAATCATTCTCTTAATCATGGTTTGGAAACACATTGGTAGGTGTAAACTAATACACGAGGAAGAGAGAAAATAAACAAACAAATTCCTATTCGGGCTGTTTAGCCATCACAACAGGGAGCATAGCTATAAGTCAATATAGACTACTTTAGTTCTCAAAATGCGAACAGAAACCCTTTTCTTTTTTCTGGAATTTTTACTACAAGGCCTGAGATCATCTTAGAAGTGATAACAGAATCAAAATAAGACGGTCTTGACCATTGAATCTCTTCGATTTAACATACAAAGAAAGAAAGAATAAGAAGAAGTAACCAAGGTAGGTTCAAATCTAATGAAAATAACATTTTGCGATTTTAATCATAAGATGTGAATTACTGCAAGATACAAGAAAGAATTTACCTCTTTCTTTCCAAGCAGCGAGTTGAGAAGACACTCCGAATTCCCAAACCTTAAAGGGGTACTCTTAGGTATCCAAACCGTCTCCGTGAAGAGAGGGGATTTTTATAGGAGAGATTTGAGGGGAATTTCTAGGATAGAACCGAAGTGGGAGAATCCCAAATTCAAAAATCTTAGAGGATAAACAAATTCGTACTATTTTGAACGAAATTGGAAAAGGAAAATCGAAAATCAGAAGGATATTACCATAGAGAAGCTTGAGGCGTCTTTGAGCTCGTGCTATGCAGGCGGAGAGTACGAATTGAAGGAGAAAGGTGGAAAATGACAGATAAAATTGGGAATTAAACTGTTCGTTGGGTTCGCGATGTTGAGCGCATCTTGTTTTGTTGGACTGAAGAATAACAAAATGGGTTTGGGCCTCTGTTTTAGAAGAAGAGTGGGCTGGTCATTGAAAATGGGCCAAATATTGGCTGATTTTACTATGGGTTAATCACATAAATATGCTATATTATAAAAATATTTACCATATATGGCAACATAATTTTTCTAACTAAATATAACATTTTTTTGGAATTAAGAAAATTGTACGGTCTTCGCCTCTTTTCAGCCCTTTTTCCTCTTCTTCTTTTTATTCTTCAGCTTCTTCATCTCAGCCCTTTTTCCTCTTCTTCTTTTTACTCTTCTGCTTCTTCGTCTCTTTCTCTAACATTATTTATCTTCCTCCTCTTCTTTTTTTTCTTCCTCCTTTTTTTTTTTATTCTTCTTTAAACTTTTCATATAAATAACTATCCTCAAATCAGTTTTTGCCCATATTTTTCACTATTTTTACCCAAAAACAAGATGAAAAGAGGAACAGAGAGACCGGAAATTTGTACAAAATCACGTTTTTAAGCAGAAATTTCAAATCTCTAAAATTACAGAAGCAAGAGTTCACCATTGATGGTCATTATAAAGCTTCAAATTTTGAATTCATTATTTGAATTTTACGAATTTGTGATTAGTTTGGATAGGTAGTTCCTACCAAATAATTGAAAACATCGTTTGGAGTTTATATCTCAATTTTAAGAGGGTTTGGTTAAGTTTATAATTGATTTTAGGAGAATACTAGATTGAAACTCAAAAAAGGTGAAATTTATGAAACTGAATCACAATTGTATTAAAGTTATATTAGATATGTTTCATAATTGTATTAAAATCATGAACAATACATTCAGAATACATATTACAAACTTCACTTCTTTTTTAGTGATATCAACCAAAATAATTTAAGTAACAAACTTGTAATACATTTATAACATAGACACAATATATCTTGCAACATCACTCATGTTCTTAGAGATACAAACCAAAATAATTTATAAGACACATATAATACATATTTTATTCATGAATAATACAAGTTTAATCAGTCTATAGAATAGTCTTGTCTTTCGTTAGTACGTTTTTCATTGTTAATTTTCTCATCTAATTCAACTTTAATATTGTGTACTACACTTTTAACGCAAATTTAATTCATTTTGTAGTTTATTATTTGTTACTATTAGATTACTTGTTTAATTCATTATTGATATAAGTTTAATTCACTCTATAGATCATTGTCAGGTGTTTCATTAGTTACAGTTTTTATCCATGCATAGTTCTCTCTTCTAATTCAACTTTAATATTTGTATAATGCACTTTTAATACCAGTTAATTCCTTTTGCGGTTTATTGGTTGATTTGTTATGATTGAATTACTTGTTTAATTCATTATTGATACAAGTTTTATTTAGTTTACAAATCACATAATGCTCTTTCGTTTGCTACATTTTGCATTCATGTTTAATTCGCTTCTAATTCAACTTTACTATGTGTGTAATACATTTTTAATTCAAGTTTAATTCATTTGGCAGTTTATTATGTCTCTTCATTTGTTACGATTAGATTACTTGTCTAATTAATTATTGATACAAGTTTTATGCAGTCTACGAATCATTGACTGCTCTTTCGTTTGCGATTAGTTTGGATAGGTTGTTGTTACTACAAATAATTAAAAATATCGTTTGGAGTTTATATCTCAATTTTAAGAGGGTTTGGTTAAGTTTAGGATTGATTTTAGGAAAAATATTAGATTGAAGTTCGAAAAGGATGAAGTTTACAGAACTATATCGCGCTTGTATTAAAGTTGTATTATTAGATATGTTTCATAATTGTATTAAAATCATGAACAATACATCCTACATTTATAATACATATTGCAAACTTCACTCCCTTTATAATAATATCAGCTAAAATAATTTAGGTAACACAGTTATAATACATTTATAATAAATGCACAATACATTTTTAATACATATTGCAAACATTACTCACGTTCTTAGTGATACAAACCAAAAGTAATTTATAAGACATATAATACATGTTTTATTCATGAATAATACATTTATAATACGTATTGCACACTTCACTCCTTTCTTACGGATACCAACAAGAATAATTTAGGTAACACACTAATGGAGTAATACATTTATAAGACATGCACAATACATTTTTAATACATATTACAACCATCGCTCATTTTCTTAGTGATAAAAGCAAAAATAATTTGTAAGATACATATAATATAAGTTTTATTCATGAATAATACAAGTTTAATTCAGTTTATAGATAGTTGTCTTGTCTTTCGTTAGTTACGTTTTTCATTCATTCTTAATCCTCTCTTATAATTCAACTTTAATATTGTGTAATACAATTTTAAAGCATTTTAATTTATTTTGCAATTTTTTGATTTATTTGTTACTATTGGATTACTTGTTTAATTCATTATTGATACAAGTTTTATTCTATAGATCATTGTCTAGTCTTTCATTAGTTACGTTTTCTATTCATGATTAATTCTCTCTTCCAATACAACTTTAATATTTGTGCAATACACTTTTAAATACAATTTTAATTCATTTTGCAATTTATTGGTTGATTTGCTACGATTGAATTATTTGTTAAATTCATTATTGATACAAATCCATTCAGTTTACAGATTATAGAATGCTCTTTCGTTTGCTACATTTTGCATTCATGTTTAATTCTCTTCTAATTCAACTTTAATATGTGTTTAATACATTTTTAATTCAAGTTTAATTCATTTTGCAATTTATTATGTCTCTTCATTTGTTACGATTAGATTATTTATTTAATTAATTAATTATGATACAAATTTAAATAATTCTACAAATCATTGACTACCCTATGAAAGAAAGTAGAGAGAAAAAAAGAAAGGGGAAAAAAGCAACAAAAAGAGAGAGAGAAAAAGAAAGCAAGAAAGAAACAGTAACAAAAAGAAAATAAAGGAGAAAGAACGACATAAATAAAAAAGAGAGAAATAGCGAGAATGAGAAATAAAAATTAAAAAGCTGAGAGGAAAAAAAGAGAAAGAGGCGAGAGAGAAAAATCTAATAAAATATATAGTATTGTTATATATTGCTATAAATGGTAATAATTAAAGAGTATATTTAAAATAAGCAATTAGTTTATAAAAGAGATCCACTCAAGTAATTAATCATTTTACTAAGTTAGAGGTCCAATTCTTACAAGAAGGGGAAATTTCATATATACCCACAAGAATAAATTTAATTAGGCTCCGTAGCTAATTGTGACTGAAATTTGGTGGATGTCATTTGAAAGGGCACCAAAAAGGGAGTCAGTTATTAACAACAGTAGGCGTTGATGCAAACAACATGTATCTTATTGCATTCGCAATAGTGGAAGGTGAATTGAAGGAAACATGGAGATGATTTCTTACACTTCTTGATGAGGACTTATGAATCTCACAAAACCATGTTGCATGGGCTTTCATTTCTGACAAGTAAAAGGGTTTAATATCTGCATTTGATGAAATAATGATAGATATTGCGCACAGATTTTGTATGAGGCATCTAAACAACTATTTCAAAACTGAAGGTCTTGGAGGACAAACAATGAAAGATATCCTATAAAAAGCTACCAGGCTTTTCTGATGAGCTTGTCTCCTCTGTCTCCTAGTAGTTTTTTGATAGCCATTTGCTGTCCCTTACAGCCTTTGAGTAGGGGTATCTGGGGTTTACTAGTCTTGGTAAACTTGTCTATCTTAAATGCTAAATCGTACCATCCAGCATTCAAGACTGGTTCTGGAATAATGGTAACAGATCTACCCCCCGCATTAATAGCTACAATGCTCATATAT
The DNA here is from genome assembly GCF_019186545.1 of Solanum stenotomum. Lineage (NCBI taxonomy): Eukaryota > Viridiplantae > Streptophyta > Magnoliopsida > Solanales > Solanaceae > Solanum > Solanum stenotomum. The sequence goes on from NC_064293.1 coordinate 1,389,798, forward strand.
CTCCCATATTCATTATGTTTCCTAGCGCAGAAATATTTCTCTTTCCTTTCAGTACATCTCCATCTCCTTGTGACTTTCTTCTGATCAGTGGAAGCTTCTCTTAGCAGGAAAACGATCCATTCCATCACCTTACTGCTCACGGTAGTTCTACTCATCATTCTTCGACTTCTCTCCACCCACTCGTACCAAACAGAGCCTTCATCATTCCATTTGGTAATATCAAAAGACTTGAAACCAGCATTAAAATAAATCCTATTTTCCCCCATGGCCTGACTAAGCAAGAGGGTAGAAAGAAAAGAAGGGTAATCACAGGAAGAAGGTAGAAAGAAAAGAAGGGTAATCACAGGAGGTAATTACCAGAGACAATAGGTGTGTGGAAGGAATTCCGGAGGAAGGGTGCCGGAGGAGAGAGGGTTCTCCCACCTAGGAGGGAGGAGAGAGAACTGCCTCGAGAAATGTGCCAGAGAGCATTCTTATGTTTGTAGGTGTCTTGTAGGGTATCTGGAGAAGGCCAGCAAAGAGAAACCTTCTTTGTCTGAAATCAGAAAGTGGTCATCTTATGAATGGAAGAAGGCCTTCGGAGTCGATATTTACGAGCTATACGGTGACATGTTCCTTTTTGAATTTCCCAATAAATTCATGGTGGAACAAACTCTTCAAGGTCAGTGGAAATGGAGAAACCAAAGTTTCAACCTAGAATGGTGGAGCCCAGTTGTAGGCTGCATGCCGATCTCCGTGGAAGTTAACAAAACTTGGATAAAAATTATAGGGATCCCCCTACATCTGTGGTCACAACAAGTATTTGAAGAAATAGGGCAACTTTGTGGTGGTTGGGTGGCAACGGAAGAGGAGGCAGAGTTGAAGAACCATATGAAGTGGGCAAGAATTTTGGTTGCAAACAGTGGTAGAAATATTCCGAAAGAGGTTTTGATTTTGCGTGGCGGAATCAGATACCATTTTCCGATATGGGTCGAAGGCAAAGCAAGATATGAAATCTTGCCGGAAAAAGTTTTGAATCTAGCCGGAGAAGAAGATAACAATTTGAAATCAGGGTATGTTATGGACCAGCAGTTAATAAGGAGTAACATCTGTACTAGAGTACAGAAATCCCCTTTCACTAGGGATCCTAGTACAGATAACCATGTGGGGAATGGAAAGTTGACAGCTGTGGTGGGTACCCATTGAGCCATGTGAGAATCATGTGACCTCTTTAATGAAGGAATCTATTATGGGCCTTAGGTCTAGGCCAGAACAATTAAATGAAGAGTATAATGGGCCAGATCCAGCAAGCCTATTTATTTTTAATAGCATATCCAATTCCACCCAGCCCAATCCAGATTGGATTCTTCAAGATAAAGAAACACAGTTCTGCCAAAAGACAATGCAGGTAGCTCACCAGAATACTGAGAAGGAGATAACAACAGCAGATTCGAGTGGTATTTTAGGGGACGTGGTTGTGCTCAATATGGGAGAATCAGAGTCGCAAGTTCCATTTGGGGAGGTGATGATTGGGAGGGAGGAAAAAGAGGTATGCAATAGTGAAGACCAGAGAACTTTGACATCTGATGAAGAATGGGAAGTCGAAGAAGCAGAGCCACTATACATGCAACAGCAACTGTTAATCACAGAAAAAGAGAGAAGTTTCTGCTTGGGTGAAACAGAATGTGATCAAACTGGGAAAATTGTTGGGGGCTGACTTCCAAGGTCATGAAGAGGAAGCTATGGAACTGTTACTACAGGTGGACAGTGCCAGACAAGCCAGACACCAAGAAGCTGTAGCTGTAAGCAAGAAGAAAAGGTTCAAAGGCTCTAATGAATTGAAAAGTTTAGTAGCTTTTGATGTGAAGTTCAAAAGTGGGGGGTGTAGAGATAAGGGGAGAAACTTTCTAACTATTTCTTGATGCAATTTAAACTTGTCTCTTGGAATGTAAGGGGTTTGAACAGTAGGGACAAACGGAGGGTTGTCAAGAACATTATGGGGGACTGGAAAGCTGACATTATTTGTCTTCAAGAAACCAAACTACAGGGGGATCTTACTGGGCTAGTAATGCAGATTTGGGGTGGTAGATGGATCAAAATGGCATGTTTGGAAGCTAGTGGGACAAGAGGAGGGATAATGATGCTTTGGGATAGTAGAATATGGAAAGGGGAAGTTCTAGAGATCGGGACATATACCCTTACCTGTAAATTTGAATCACAGGTGCAGGACTTCTCATGCCATATAACAGGAGTATATGCTCCAAATTGCTATGTGGAAAGAAGACTAGTATGGGAAGAAATTGGCTCTATCAGAGGTTTAATAGAAGGTCCATGGGCAGTTTGTGGCGATTTTAATGAGGCTAGATATGTCTCGGAAAAGGGGAACTGTATCAGGAGAACAATAGGGATGCGAGAGTTCTCTGATTTGATCGAGGATCTAAACCTAGTTGATCTTCAACTAGAAAATGCAAAGTTCACCTGGTTCAAAGGGGATAACCACCTGATAGCTTCAAGAATTGACAGGGTCTTGGTATCTCAAGAGTGGGATGATGCTTTTAGCAACTTGAAACAGTACACTATGCAGAGAATATTATCAGACCACTCTCCAATCACACTCCAAGGTGGTTCCTGGAAGAAGAGCAAGAGCTATTTTAAGTTTGAGAACTGGTGGTTAGGGACTGAAGGTTTCATTGACAGAGTAAGGACATGGTGGAACTCTTTTGATTATACTGGGAGGCCTGATTACATCCTTGCATCCAAATTAAAAGCGCTGAAACACAAACTGAAGGAGTGGAGCAGAAGTGAGCAAGGGAATCTAGGCCAACAGAGGAAATCTTTACTTGAAAAGCTGGCTGCTATGGAAAACATTGCCACTGATAGAGGTCTAACTGAGGATGAGGCAACAGAAAAGGCAAGGTTACTCCTGAACTTGGAGGATCTGATAAAAAATGAGGAGATCTACTGGAGGCAAAGATCAAGATCAATTTGGTTAAAGGAAGGGGATAAGAACACCAAGTTCTTCCATAAGATAGCTAATGCACACAAGAGGTACAATAACATAGACCAACTGCTAGTCCAGGGGAACATTGTCCAAGAACCAAAAAGAATCCAAGGGGAAATAGTGGAGTTCTATCAGAAGCTTTATACAAAGGAGTTGCAGTGGAGACCTGCCAACAATTTTTTAAATTGCCCAAGGTTGACAGGGGAGGAAAAGGAGGATCTTGAAAGAAGCTTTGACGAGGAAGAAGTTCTGAGGTGTTTAAAGCAGTGTGCAACTAATAAAGCACCAGGACCAGATGGCTTTACTATGGGGTTTTATATCAAATGCTGGGAGGTGGTGAAAGGTGACATAATGGAGACTTTTCAACACTTCCATGAACAAGGGAGGTTTGAAAGAAGTCTGAATTCTACATTCATAGCCCTAATCCCAAAGAAGAAAGGTGCAAAAGAATTGAGGGATTTTAGACCTATTAGCTTGATAGGTAGTTTGTATATGATCTTCTCAAAAGTGCTTACTGAAAGGTTGAAAAAAGTGATGTCCAAGCTTGTCGGTTCACAACAATTAGCTTTTATTAAAGGGAGACAGATAATGGATGCCGTCCTCACAGCTAATGAAGTTGTAGATTCCAGGTTGGTCTCAAAAAAACCAGCAATTCTATGCAAATTAGACATTGAGAAAGCATATGACCATGTCAATTGGGACTTTCTTATGGGAATGCTAGAGAAGATGGGATTTGGCCACAAATGGAGACAGTGGGTTAAATTTTGCATATCTTCAGCGAACTTCTCAGTATTGGTAAATGGCTCTCCAGCAGGATTTTTTAGGTCACAGAGAGGTCTTAGGCAGGGTGATCCCTTATCACCCTTCCTTTTCATACTAGTCATGGAGGGACTCAACAATATGATCAAGAATGCATGCAATGAAGGATGGCTGAGAGGTTTTGAAGTTGCTAGAGCTGGAAGGGAAAGTCTAGAGATCACTCATTTACTATATGCAGATGACACCCTAATTTTTTGTGATGCTGAGGAAGACCACCTTAAAATATTGAAACTGATTCTAGTTATTTTTGAAGCTATGTCTGGGCTACATGTCAACTGGAGGAAAAGCTTCTTGTATCTAGTAAATGAAGTACCAAACATGGAAATTTTGAAGTCAATATTGGGAGGTGAAGTGGGTGTCCTCCCAACCACATACTTGGGTATGCCTTTGGGGGCAAAATCCAACTCTATGGAAATCTGGGATAGGGTGATTGAGAAGTGTGAGAAGAGGCTAGCAAGGTGGAAGTCTCAGTACCTTTCACTAGGGGGGAGACTAACTTTGATTAATTTTGTACTTGATGCACTTCCAACATATATGATGTCATTATTTCCTATCCCACCGGGAATCATCAATAGGTTGGATAGCATCAGGAGAAAATTTTTATGGCAAGGGAACAAGGAAAGGAGAGGATATCACTTAGTCAAATGGAAAACTGTGATCACCGAAAAGAGAGTTGGGGGTTTGGGGATCAAGAACATGAAGAACCAGAGTAAAGCTTTGAGGATGAAGTGGCTTTGGAAGTACTCAAATGATAATCATAATCTGTGGGGCTCAGTCATAAAGGCAAAATATGAAGAGAGTGATGGTTGGATGACAAAGGAGGTTACCACCCCTTATGGTGTTAGCTTATGGAAATCCATTAGAGAACTTTGGAATGAATTCAAACCTAACACCAAGATCAAAGTGGTAGATGGCATAAAAACTAGGTTTTGGAAGGATGATTGGCATGCAGAAGGAAACATGGAGACTCTCTTCCCTGACATCCACAATTTAGTTCTTCAGCAACAAAGTACTATAGCTGACTTATGGACTCCTCAAGGGTGGAATTTTGTATTTAGAAGACTCCTCAAGGGTGGAATTTTGTATTTAGAAGACACCTCAATGACTGGGACATTCCAAGAGTAACTGAATTTTTTAGAAGCATTGATCAATTTAGTGGTCTGGAAATGGGGCGAGACAGATTGCAGTGGTTGGGAAACAGTAAAGGGATTTTTAAAATAGGTGCAGTGTACAAGAAGTTGAATCATCCAAATCTGCAGCTACTCAAGTGGCCCTGGAAACAGATATGGAAAGCCAAGATCCCCTACAAGGTGTCTTGCTTTGTGTGGTTATTGGCTAAAGAAGCAGTATTGACACAGGAGAATTTAATGAAGAGGGGAATTACACTTTGCTCTAGATGTTTTTTCTGTGGGAGAACTGCAAAACAGTCAATCATTTGTTTATCCAATGCGAAGTCACTGGCCAGTTGTGGAATTTGTTCCTGAGACGTAAAAGCATCTCCTGGTCCATGCCTGGGAGAATTTCAGAGGCTCTATTTAGCTGGGAAGAAGCAGGGACACAAGCAAAAAACAGAAGTAATTGGAGAATTGTTCCTGCAACTATTTGGTGGACAATATGGAAAGAGAGGAACCTTAGAGTTTTTGAGAATAGGGAGAGTAGTACGCAACAAGTTAAACTGAATTGCATTTTGACTCTGTGTTTTTGGTGTAATCAAATTTACTCTAATGATACCGTCTCTATCATTGATGTCTTAGACTCATTATAGGGATAGGTCGGTATTATTAGAGTTTCCTTATGTAAATACGGGTTTCAGTACATAGGTTGTACTGTTCTGCAGAAATAGAAACAATTACCATTTTCAAAAAAAAAAAAAGATACCAGGCAAAACATGAATTCTATAGAAGGGATGGAAAAATTAGAATCAAAAGCCCCTGAATGATTTAGTAATAAACCTCCCATCCACAGATCCACTATTCAAGGGCTTTTTTTCTTCTTTCCAAAATGTGATGTATTATTAAACAATTTGTGAGTCATTCAACAGTGTACTATTACATGCAAAAGATAAGTATATTTGGACAGTGCTTGAATTAATTAGGATCTATATGATGTCCAGACTTCAAAAGAAACAAGGATAGTATGATGAAGTATTGCTAGTGAATCTGTGCGGAAATCGTGTTAAAGCTAGAGGAAAATAAGGCTAAAGCTGCTAAATGTATTGCCACTAAATCTGACCAATTCTACTATCAAATTGAGGACATCTATCTTAGACTATTCTCCGTCGATCTTATGGAGAAGACCTGTTTTTGTAAGAGATGGGATTTAATAGGAATACCTTGTATTCATGCTATTGCAGCTATATGGGTTAAGAGGATGAACCCAAAATATATGCTCATGAATGCTACACAGTTGAGCAGTACATGAAAAGTTATAGTCCATCTATCTTGCCAATTGCCAGCATTGAGCAATGGCCTAAGATAAGGATTGAACCACCTCTGCCACCCATATACAAAGCACAACCAGCCAGACCAAGAAACTAAGGAAGAGAGGAATTGATGAGACAATTAAAAAAAAATCAGCTTCTAGAAAGCGTACCTTGTTATAAACATCCAGAAAGGGCAGAAAAAGAAGTGTGAATCATGTGGAAAAATTAGAGCACAACAGTAGAGAGTGCCCTATTCTTATGGGAAGTAACCACTCTGAAGTTCAACAAATACCAGTCCTTCAACAAGTCAAAATAGAAGGCCCTTCTACACTTAGATGCAATACCAGAAGTAAGTAATCAAATAAAATGATTTTCTCCACAAGGATAATGATAATAAAAATAAATGTTTTCTTATTGTATGTTTCAAACACCATTATTGAGAGTGTGATATCAATGCAGATCAGCTTCTCATTTGTAACTGAACAAATTGTAATTACCTTTTCTTATTATCTACTTATGTTGTTTGTATCAAACCTAACGAGCTGACTTATTTTCTTTTGTATATTGTAGGACAATCAACTTAACAAACTACCAAGTATATCACAAGACCACTTGAGGAGTTCTGCATTCATTTTAGAAGATACTAGTGACCATTCCAGAGAAGGTACAAGGCCACTCTTCATCGAGAGAATGGGAAAACAATATGTTCCACCATCAAGATTACAAGAAGCACTTTCTCAAAGTAGCAAAGAGAGTGGGAAGTAACTAACGAGCAAGAAGAAAAATGTTCCTTGAATAAAGAAGTCAAGTTAATCATACTCATGGATGATTGAGTTTTCCTTTTTAAACTGTATGCAACTTAGATATTTATCTTTACATTGTCAGTCTTCATAATAGTTCTTAAATATATCGCAAGTAAGGAAAAAATTTGGATTCCACGAGAATAAAATCTCCAAAAGACAACAGAATCAATTCATTTAATTCTCATGAGAATTTGAAGTTACTGGTTTAGAAAATTTGCATCAGCTTTAAGTTAAAAAATAATTAGTTTACTGAGTTGCTTTACACTATCAATTTAAGCATGTATATATTCAAAGTGCGGTAAAATTGTATAATTTTATGTCTAATTAGAACTTTATTTCCTTAATATAAATCTCAATTAACCATCCAAAAAACTAAGTACATTTCATGGGTTATCTCCTTATCGATTCAGTTATGCCATCCAAAAAACTAAGTGCATTTCACGGGTTATCTCCTTATCGATTCAATTGCATAAACATAAACCATGAAAGGGCTTCCACGGTTCATTTTTGTTTCTAATAGAACACGAATTTATATCCAACATTCTAGGAAATAAGAATTAATTCTCAATGTATACCTAAATTGAATACTCACATTGGATTAGTATAGTATCTGAGATGCTGAAAAAAATTAAGAGAAGAGAGGATTAATACCACTAATACAAAGCATCACTCAAATACGAGAGCAGGCTAGTGGAGATCTGTATAAAATGTTGACGTAGAGAGATGTAATCACTTGATCTGTGTTGCAATTCTCTCTAAAAGTTGTATCAAACACTCACCAAACCTGAAAACAACAATGTAATTAGCTTGAAATGATGATCGACTAATCCAGGATATGATCAGATGAAAAAAGCAAGTGAAAATGTGTAATAAAAAAGTACACATTTATTGTGTGCATTGATAATAAACCCACAAACTTGTCGCTAAACATTTGTTGTGTCACATCTTTATTATAATTTACTTGATCTTAGGTATTGAAATACATAGGCGTGAAAATGGGGGGAAAACAAATGGCTGGTCTATCAGCGATAACAGATATAAAGTGCACCAAATACTTAATAAAATTCCATGAAACATTACTTACTCTAAAACTGTGGACACCAATATTGCCATCAAAATTAAGCACAACATGATTAGATACTTGAATATAATGTTAAGAAGAAGCAACCAAAAATGTTATGTCAAACAAGAATAATAACCAAAATTGTACTTCATGCGACATTGATTCAGAGAGGATGCAATCCATAACAAGAAACCCAACAATTGATTAAGTTGACATTTACCTTCATAACATCATTTGGACATATATACTAAAATTACAAGTGTGTGTTAACTGAATTAACTCTATTTCAACTAAGCTTTTGGCAAAGATGCAGCCTTCCTTGATGAAGTACATTCATGCCTCTCTAATATGGAGGGAAGGGGGGCACGATCTCTTTCAAGACCTATTCTCCAAAAGAAGGCTAAGTACGTGATGACACATTCCTTTTGAGATATTTGGACTCACAAATACTGATCATTTCACAGAAAAGAGATTTATGACCTTAAGGGGGCCTAGATATAATGACATAAATTTAATCCTATAACCATGGATATGCCAGATACTAAAAGACAAACATTTCACATACACAACCAAATATAAATTTAACAGTTATCCTAAAGGAAACATACAATCAGGAGAAAAGTAAACTCAAAACATATTTTAAGTATCAGGACATTTATTTTCAGTTAAAAGATTAACATAGATTCAAACAACTAAGATTGGGGCAAGAAACTTTAAAAGTATTAACATATATGAATACAGGATAACATATCTGGACATTTTCCATAGAATACTTAGCGCATTCGAACCATTCACAATTACAGATATACAAAACTACTACATTAAATATTGAATGCATCATTAAGAAAACTAACCAGTGATGAGACCAAGATTATAATAAGGAAGCACACTTTGATGTTCCAGTAACTCAGTCAACCGTGTCCGTAATTCGTATCCGATCCTCAACAGATCAAGATCACAAGAATCTCAAGAATTCTGAGCAGTGCTTATGTCGAGGAAGATATAAGTATAAAGCAATCAAGGTTATCTAATGCTTAGCAACCAGCAGGAAACAGAAAATAATAGAGAAAGAATGATGTTTTCTATCAATATCCAAAGGAAAGATAGGTCCTTTAGAAATATCGAGGCCTTCTAGTTATATTGTAAAAGAGGAAGAGAGCCTTTTGGGATCTTTCATCGGTGATCCGTGATTAGTTATTCTATGGAGAGAAATAGAACTCAAGGGCTATTTTTCCAGTGATCTTTGTATCAGTTATTCTTTTTGAGGGAAAGAAAGCTCGAGGGCTGCTGTTCATGATCCCATAGAAAGAGAAGAATGCTCCTTATATAGTAAAATAGAGACTTAACAGTAAAATGCAAGGAATCAATTAGAGCTAAATCAGGGAAATATCTTTCCTTTATTAACAAAATTGAATCAAGATAAATGCAAGAAATCAAACTGAATTTAACAAATGTCGAGACTATCACACGATTTCATATCAGATCACTAAAATCGCTCCTTGTAGTACAACAATTCAATCAATTAGGACAACTTACCATAATTAACAAATAGTAACATTGTTTCAGCGAGCAATCAAAGGAAACAGACGAGAAGTCATGAATCACGGAAGGTAATAAATTCAGCCACAAAGAGTAGGCTGTCATAATTTGAATTGATATGAAAAGAAGCAAGTAAAAATGGAAGTGATCATAGGTTACTAAGAATTAAGAATGTTCACAAGCTCACCAAAATTAAGTACTGAATTTGCCACAAATTCAAATTTAAGCAAATAACTTTAAAACACGGTTCAGAAATAATTAAAGGTTATCGTTTAAAGGAAAGGAAATAGACATGTAATTGAATAATCAAATCTCACAGTGGCAGTGTATAATCAATGAGCAAAAATCATAGAAAAGTTCAAGGTTGAACCAGAATTCACAACATTTGTGGACAAGTATCAGACGAACTTAAACCCAAACCTGACCTAATTTCAAATCTCAGGACCATTCATGAATCTAAATTAATCGAGCACACAATGAATAGCTAAATGATTATACCATGGACAGATTCTTACAGTCATAAAATGATCCTTCGATAAGGAGCCTCTGGTGCTTAGGTACAGAACTTTCTCTGTAGTAGGTTGTGATGCGGTTATGCTCGCCTCGCTGGTGTCAGGCGGAGATGAGAGGACAAGGGACATCTGAAGCTGGCGATACTCGCCAGTCTTTTGGTGGAGAAGTTACTGGAAGGAGAAGAAGGGAGGGGAGAGGCGATTTGGTGGCTGTCTGGTTGAGAGGGAAGGAAGAGCAGGAGAGGGTAGACCAGCGAAGTGGTCCACCGGCGACACTTCGCCGACGAAGAGACAGGGACGCCGGTGAGGGTGTGGGTGGTGCGTCAACTGGAAAAAGGAAAGAGGGGCGGTGTTTGTTCTCAAGGAGAGTGGAGAATGAAAAGTAGGGTTGTTGGGTGAATGTCATTGAAATAGGAATGAATAAAATAGAAATCAAATTGTGGTCGTTGATCGATACAAATGAATGGATGAGATTAAAGTTGAATTTATGAATTGGCTGAAAATTAAGTAGGCTAGAATTGACATAAAATTGGAGAAAAGGCTAGAATTGAAATAGAAATTGAATAGAATAAGCTATGATTTAAATAATTTGGTAGAAGAGGAAATGAATTGCTACTTGATTAATAACATTTCACACATATTAAATAAAATTTATATAAAATAAACACAATTAAACATCATAATTTAAATAAATAAATAAAGTAATTATTTCAAATTTAGCAATCGATAAGAAATAATAGAGTAAAATAATACTTTTTAAAATTATGAACGTTAAAGTATATATTTTTTTAACAAAATACATATTTAATCATATAGCAATTTGAAAAAGGTTGTAGGTCGATCAAAATTGAATGTCAACAGGTGTGGTGTACGGTTTTTTGTGTGTGTGGAGAATATAGATGTATGTATATTCTGGCTAATAGGATAAGGAATTTCAGAATAGTGGATTTAAATATGGCAAAGGTATTGCAAATTTAGCCTATTTGAGTGACCTAATATATTAGAATTTAGCTAATTGAATTTCGAATATAGTCAAATCAAATCAATTAGCTAAATTCAATCGAAATTGAAATAAGACGAATAATTAAACGATTAATTATTTGAGCTTCTTAATTTAAACAAGACAAAATATTTATCAAAACATAAGATAATTAATAAGTATACATAATTATAAAGCTAACTAGTTTAAAGGAAGTAAATACATATTTGTACTATACACAAATATATATATATATATCAACTACTAATATATAAGTGTGGATAAATATACCGACTACTAATATATAAGTGTGGATAATCACCTCAACATGCATGTTATCACATGTGTGCTTCCACACTTACATATATATATATTTGCAAATTTTTTTGTGGTTCTTCCATTTTAATTTGTTTGTTTTGTTTTTTCAGTATTTTATATATTTAAAATTTGAGAATAAGAAAAGAACAAAAGTCTGCACAATTTACCAACCGCAAAATCGATTAACACACACAAAAATTAGCACTAAGACTTGAGAAATTATTTTTTTCTATCTTCTTTATCAATGAAAGTGTATCAAATAAAAAATAAAAAGTTTTAAACCAATAAATTTTAGAGATCTAGTGTTAGAATATTACCCCCTCACGATACTTATAGCTAGAGGCGAACCTAAGAATTGAAAATAGAGGGGGCACCACTGCTTTAAAGGAAAAGGAAAAGAAAAAATCAGCCCCTTAGCTGGGCTCGAACTCGCAATGACCGGAATTGAAAATACAGGAAGCACCAATGCTTAAAAAGGAAAAAAAACAAAAAAAAAATCAGCCCCTTAGGTGGGCTCAAACTCGCAGTTACACAATAAAACGTCACAACTTTAATCGGTTCACCCAAATGAGTTATGATGTATAAAGTGCATAGTAAAATTAAAAGTTATTGGGTGCACATGCACCCTCACGCAACCAGGTGGGTCCGCTTCTGTTTATAACCTGGATTGTATTTTTCAAATGATTCATTTTATAATTATGTAATTTAAGAAATTTGATGATTTTTTTTTCTTTTTTACAAAATCGACTAAATTCATTTGTTTTAATTTTTTTCCTCGCTAATTAACAAATGAACTCTGTCTATTTCTTATGAAACACTTGTATTATTCTTTTTGTCAGTTGTCACTTGTAATTATATATGAAGAGGAAATGACATAAATGACCCATGAACTATTGTAGTAGGTCTAAAATAATCTCTTAGCTATACATTTATCAGATTTAGTCCTTTAACTATCCCAAATGTTATAAGTTTGATCCCTTAACTATATACTTATCATTTTTAGTCTTTTTTTAAGTATTCAAAATTTTGTCAAGTTTGGTCTCTGTCTATTATTTTTTATACATATAACTTAGGTTAATATTAACGAAACTCATGCCTTTAGGAAATTAAATGTTTTAAACCATTTTCAATTGTTCTCTCTCCCTGATATTTTTTCTTCAAATTACTCTTATAAAAAGAAGTTAAATTCAACAATTCAACCTAAAAATTTTCCTTCTTTAGCGGTTAACGATTCATAATCAATGTGAATTTTTTTTAATTCTTTTAAGATAAAATAAATAAAAGATTTGATCTTATTACTCAAATTTCTCTACATAAAATAAATAAATAGAGTAATAAAATCGATCTATTACAAAAAAAAAACAAATTGAAAAAACGGTTATAAATTAACCATTTTATAAATTTAAACTTCTAAAATATTAAACAAGTTCCCTTCAATAAAGTCCCTGGAGTACAAAATTTAGAATTAAAATATGTGAGTAAGTAACTTTTAATTTTTTTCTGATTACAAAAAAATCATCTCTATTAAATATAAATAAATCTCTCTCTATACTTAATGGGTAATAACATTTTTATTTTTATAATGAATTTTGATATTTGTAAGTCATTAGCAACAATAGTATATTTTATTTCATCCTCCTTTGAATAAAATCAGGATTTCTGTCTTCTTTTCTCGTGAATTTTATTTTGAATCCTTGAGGTTGAGGTTATTTTCTTAAGAATAATTTGAAGAAAAAATAGTGGATAAAGAGAAACAACTGGAAAAATGGGTTAAACATTTAATTTCATAAAGACATGAGTTCTGTTAATATAAACCTAAACTATTTGTATAAAAAATAGTCTGAGACCAAACCTAATAAATTTTTGAATACTTAAAAGACTAAAACTAGTAAGTATATAGATAAGGGACTAAAAATGATAAGTATATAGTTAAGAGACCAAGCTTGATTTTAAATAGTTAAAAGACTAAATCATATTAATGTATAGGTAAGGTACTATTTTAGACCTACTACAATAGTTTAGGGGCCATTTGTGAAATTTTTTGTAATTATGAACAATCGTAGCCAAAGAAAATTTTATATTTTGCTATAAAAAAAATTCAGAGCAAATAGTTGAATTACAACTACAAATTTTAAGTCGTCGCTAATTAACACCTTACATATTTTGTGACAACTTTTTGTTGTCACTAAATCACAGGTTGATTAGAGGCAATAAAATGATTGTCACCAATTGTTTATATTATTAGTGACGAAAATAAATGTCACAATTAAATCTAAAATTTTATAGCTAAAACATACAATATTTAACTACAAATTCTAATTTGTCGCTATTGTAACAACATAATTTTTTAGACGAATATTTTTCGTTTCCAAAAATTATTAATTTTAAGACAAAAAATAATTTGTCACGAATTAGTTACATCATTAGTGATGAAATAATGTGTCACTGGTAACTTTAAATTTGTGACTAATAGTACTTAATAAATGGCGCCAATTCATTTTTTGGTGGGAAATTTAAGTGGACAAAACTTTGCTACGAATTTTTATGTTTCGTTACTAAAAGTATGTATCTCATATATTTAAGCACAAAAAGTAATTCTTGTCACTAAAAGCGAACAATTAGTGACGATTTCCATATTGTAGCTAATAATTTCGTAGCTATATACTATATTTGTTGTAGTGATCTTCATAGATAAAGTTTGCTTCTCCGTTATTTTTCACCTCCTTCAGGGAAGCTTGATACAACTCAACCAGCCTTGGCGTATGACAGGTACATGACCAATGACCTTTTCCACCAATTGATAACATTTGTTGTCTGAATTTTTCTTCTGCACCACTTCATGCTTTTCATCCTTCTTTTTACACTGATGGTGGTGAAGGTTATTATTTAATGCAATACGATCACCATGATTGAAATTTCTTCCTCGATCACGTCTACGGCCATGACTGGGGCCACGACCTTTTTCACGCTTAGATTGGTGAAAATTTGTCGTATTCACTTTAGGAAATGACATAGAACCAGTATGTCGACTTTCATTGTTTTTCATCAGTAAGTTATTATGTTGTTCAGCAACAAAGAGATGTGAAATTAATTCTGAATATTTTTTAAATCCCATTCTCGATATTGCTGTTGCAAGAGCATACTCGAGGCAGGAAAAGTGGAAAATATTTTCTCCAACATATATGGTCAGTGACATTTTCTCCGCATAATTTTAATTGTGAGATGATTTTAAACATGGAAGAGTTACTCACTGATATATTTAAAATCTTGAAGTCTCAAATGGATCCAGTCATAACGTGCATGTGGAAGGACGACCAACTTCAGGTGGTCATATCTATCTTTTAAATTATTCCACAACACCAGAGGATCTTTAATAGTGAGATATTCCATTTTAAAGCTCTCATCAAGGTGATGATAGAGAAATATCATTGCCTTGGCACGGTTTTGATTCGATGCCTGATTTTTTTTTCTTGGATAGTGTCTGTTGACCCATCACATCAAGATGAATTTACGCATCTAGTACCCATGATAGATAGACTTTTTCCGATATGTCTAAAGCAAGAAATTCAAGTTTAGAAAGATTTGATATTATTTAAGAAAGGAAACTTTATACCTTCGAGGCTTTTAAAGTCTTTACTTGAACTGGCAGAGACTCGTGCTGATAACGTGTTATAAAATAACTAGCTTAACAAACTTAAATTAATAAACTAGATTTAAAAGAAGAACAAGAGAGAGCACAATCTATTCCAAACTTTCTTCTCTTCATTTGTGAATGAAAGTAATGGCTATTTATAGCAACAAGCAATATACAAACTAACACTTGTCCATTAGGAAGTTATCCACTTGGCCAAGTGATGACACATCTCAAATAGGTGGCCCACATGACATCCATTTAGTATGGCAAGTGATAACAATGAAAGGGGTGACCCCATATGGCATCCATTTAGTTTTACAGCACCATTAAGTTTGTCCTACAATTCAAGTTGGTCCTTATTCTATAGGAAATAATATTGATAATAATGGTTAAGTTCATAATGGCCTGACTTTGATAGTTCATCCCTGACTCATGAGAAAACTCTTGCAAAAAATAATTTTTAATCATTTTAATGAAATTATTTGGATAACATTATCTTTCAAACCTAACAAATTAAATGGAACATAATATTATATTATAATTGTGTCTTGATAAATACAAAATGAAACTAAAAAAAAAACTTCTTCTTCTTCTTCTCCTTCTCCTTCTTCTTTCTTTCTTTTTATTTTTCTTTCTCTTTTTTTTTGAGCTAAAAAAAGTATATATTTTATACATTTTGTACTTCTTTTGAATAAATTTTATCCCTAGACTCTCAAAGTGGGTATTCGGTTCAATTTTATATCAATCTTTAATTTGGTTTTTCAGTTTTTGGTTTTGAAAATGTGTGCACCAAATATCAAACTGAATTAATTTGGTTCAGTTCGATTTAGATCCATATATCTTTTTAGAACAAAAATGAAATAAGGGAAAAATTAAAGTATAAGACACTTAGAATTTTAAAACTATGTTAAGTGATGATGTTTCTCACCGTGGAACTATTTTGCTGAAAACACAATATTTGATTGTGTTTAGAAAATTGTGACTTCAACTACTGCTCGAGAAAAACACGAATGAAGACAGTTTTCTTTACATGACGTATATGGGGAAAAATACATTTGGGTTTTCTTAGGAATTAATATTTGAAGTTAACTATTTGAATTGTAAATTTGATGCTACTTTGATTTATTCATGAATGGTTTGATTATTAGTTTACTTTTATTTTTGTTAAGAAAATGCCTCTCTCTCTCTCTCTATATATATATATTAATAAAAATGTCTGAAATATATCTGAACTTTGATTGAAATAGTTGTAACAATCTCAAACTTTGGGCAGGACCTATTACCCATTACACTATTTAATAGTGTATTTTAAGGATATATAAGTGCTCATCTCGACAAGTTAATATATATAAGGATGCAATATTTATGATGTACACGTGGGCACATATATATCTTTAAAATGCATTATTAAATAGTGCAAGAGGGTAATAGGTCTTGCCCAAATTTTGGGATTGTTACAACAATTATAATCAAAGTTCGGATGTATTTCGAACCCTTTATTTTTATATTATTTTTATTTTTTAAGAAATTATAAAAAAATTTATTGTTTGGTGCATCGAAGTTCCGAGACCCTTACACTGAACCTAAGAATCAAACTTTTGAAAAACAAAAAGACCGAAATCATACCAGAGAACCAAATTACTTTGGTTTGGTTCAATTTTTTTATTTTCTAATATTTATGTCACCCCTACTAGATTTAAGTGTCAAGGTTCAAGACATTTTTTTATGACCATGGTGTCCGGTCCAGCTTTCGCGCACCTCAACTAATTCCACGAGATACCTGCCGCCTCCCACCAACAATAGGTACCAGGTAACTATATCGTGTATTGTTCTATGTTACTATTTGATGGTGAATTACTTATATGTATGAATTGTACTAACCGCGGGATCCTCTCAGTACATTGTGGTTTGTGTATTGATATTGTACTTGTTCCTTTCTTGTTGAGTCCAGCGAATCTTCTAGTGGCTGATTCGAGACCTCAACTGAGAGATACCTGATTTCAAGTCCAAGGATGGGCTTCGTCTTTCATGGATTCTTTCGGAGTTTCTTTTCCATTTGTTCGGACAAAGACTATAGACTTATTTTATATTAAGTTTTTTGGGTTGTATCCCAGTTTGATTATTTCTAAAATTTTGGTATGGTGACTTGTAGGTTATAGGGTTATTTCTGCAGGTAGATTTTATGTTCTGGCCATTGGGTTGAGTTTAAAGGGACTCAACTCTCCATCCCTCTAAACTATTTCCTTTATATAATGAACTTGTGTTATTTTGATATTGTTGGATTCAATGGGGTTAGTCTTTGGTTCTCCCACCAGGTTAGTTTAGTAAGGATGCCACTCACAATGGCCTGGGTTATAACAAACTTGGTATCAAAGCCCTAGGTTCATTGATCTCATCATATCAAAATGGGTCTAGTAGAGTCCTACAGAACAATATATAGATGTCTGTACTTTTATGCATGATGCTACAAGACTTTCAGAAATTCTCTTTATTCCTTTCTTCGTGCAATTACTTGATTCCAATTGGTATCGGACAATCCAATTGGTATCTAATCTCTTTCACTCTTTTGTCCGTAAATGGTTAATACTAAACTCAAAGACACAAGGAGTGGCTCCAAGAGTAGAGCCAATGACTAAGCCTATAACAAGAGGGCATGGCAAGGGCATAGAAAAGGCAACACCTGCCAAAGGTAGAGCTCAGAATGTGGAGGCACCAAGGGAAGTGACCCCACTCTACCCCCACCCCTAGACACGATTATTAAGGAGGAGGTTGAGATTGAGATAGAGGATGAGATTGAGCCTGAGGTAAGGACACAAATGATGAGTCGGGGATTTCGACTCATTTAGGGCTTAATATTCAAAGTTTTAGTGTCCTCAATGCCTATCTTATGCTCTAAACTGATGTTAAAATGCCAATTTGCAGCAAGGAAGGAAAAAGAGCAAGGCAAGGACATTACCGGGCAAAAAGGAGCGAAAAAGCTGAAAAGGTTAGAGAAAATCAAGGCTGGTACTCGCCGAAGCCACTTGGCGAGTCGCCGAGTAGATCTTCAGCTCACCTAAAGTTCTAGCAGGCCAGCCTATAGGCAGGACCAACTTGGCGATTGGATGGGTATTTCGGCGACACACCGAAATGGTCGGCAATGCCAATTTATCCCGCAAAAAAGTTACATAGTAGTTGGTGAAAAGGCAAGTTGAATAGGCGAATGATAGATATGATCTTAGGCACAAGTTTTGGAGAGTGAACCAAATTGCTATTGTACCCTTTTGTGACCACCTTGTGAGAGTGTGAAACCAACTTGGTACCATTTGAGCCTAACCTTTTATTTAGATGACACATGAATGCATTTGACCTCTTTCCCCAACACCTAAAACCTTCATGAAGCATTGGTCCATTTGAATAGCCAACTTAAGTCAAAACCTAAGTTGGGGGTGTTGTGAAAAATGAGGAAAGTCAAAAAGTTTGTGAAAAATCTACCCTTGATGGATTGTGTTGAAAAAGATGGAACCTCTCCATATGTATCTTCATACCTGCCTCTTTTATGATATTGGTTTTGATAGCTTGTTCTAAATGCTTATTCTCTTTTTACCTCTTTTGTGAATAGTGGTTTTGATAGCTTGTTCTGAATGCTTATTCTCTTATTGTGACTGGTGGGTTTTGACTTTTAATGTGAATGTTGGTTTTTGATCTGAATTAAAATTTCACCTCTTGATGTTTGTGAATGTGGATGTTCTTTTGCATATTTGAGTATCGATTGCGATAAATACCAATGACTTGAATAGTGCTCTTGATTGAACGATATTTTGTGCAANATTGTGACTGGTGGGTTTTGACTTTTAATGTGAATGTTAGTTTTTGATCCGAATTAAAATTTCACCTCTTGATGTTTGTGAATGTGGATGTTCTTTTGCATATTTGAGTATCGATTGCGATAAATACCGATGACTTGAATAGTGCTCTTGATTGAACGATATGTTTGTGCAATTTCAATGAGGCAAATTTGAGTTGCATAAGTCATGTGTGAACTCTTAGCATCTCATTGTGACTGGCCGATTGTTGAAATGTATCTTGTGATGATCATTGCACGCGAGCTAAATTTGTAGAATCTTAATTGATGACTGTGTTGAATGCCGTGTTTGGTGAGATTTTCTTGAAATATGTGCTTGGTAATACCTAGAACTTGCCTCACTGGTCCAATCGACTAATGTAGGTGAATGATACAAATGATCTTAAGCACCAGTTTTGGAGAGTGAACCAAATTACTATTATACCTCTTTGTGACCACCTTGTGAGAGTGTGAACCTAGCTTGACACCATTTGAGCCTAACCTTTTCTTTGAATGACACATGAATGTAGTTGACTTCTGTCCCATCACCTAAAACCTTCATGAAATATTGGTCCGTTTGAATAAGCCAATTTAGACTAAAAGCCTAAGTTGGGGATGTGGTGAGAAATGAGGAAAGTCAAGAAGTTTGTGAAAAATCTACCCTTGATGGATTATGTTGTAAAAGATGGAGCCCTTATATATATATATATATAAAGATTGAAAAAGAATTTTGCAATGAATCTTGTGCAATGGATAAAAGAAAATGGGTGTCTAATGAATCATGCTTAAAAGAACTTAGGGTGGATTGTGAAAATCCAAAGGAGTGAAAGAAAAGGAGAAAAAGTGAAATGCAAGCCATGCTTCATGAAGGTAGAAGTCACTAAGCCAAAATGATCATATATATATATATATATATATATATAAAGATTGAAAAAGAATTTTGCAATGAATCTTGTGCAATGGATAAAAGAAAATGGGTGTCCAATGAATCATGCTTAAAAGAACTTAGGGTGGATTGTGAAAATCCAAAAGAGTGAAAGAAAAGGAGAAAAAGTGGAATGCAAGCCATGCTTTATGAAGGTAGAAGTCACTAAGCCAAAATGATCATACCTTTACCCTTAACCCCGTTATAAGCCTTGAAAGATCTTAGTGATCTTGATTGAGCTTGATGTCATGTTGATTGGAAAATACGGGCAAGCCTATGGGTAGAATCATGCATGTATTTAACTTTGAGAGTGTGAGTGTTGATTTTGATTCCTTAATTCTTAAATTTTGATGAGCTTTGTGAGGGAATGAAATCACTCTTGATGTGAGGGTATTCAAATACTTTTGTTGAGCTTAAATTTGCATTTGAAGCGAACATTGTGAGCTTGAGTTCTATTTGATGATGGCTAGTCATAATTTGAAACTTGTAGTGCACAATTTAACATTGCACGGGTAGATTGAACCTTGTGTGCATGCTTGTTGAATCTTGAGTAGTACTATTTGTAGTTATCTCTGTTGAACAGATTGATTTTGTGTTTTACTTGAGGACAAACAAAAGTTTAAGTTAAGGGTGTAGTCGGGGATTTTGACTCATTTAGGGCTTGATATTCAAAGTTTTAGTGTCCTCAATGCCTATTTTATGCTCTAAACTGATGTTAATATGCTAATTTGCAACAGGGAAGGCAAAAGAGCAAGGCAAAGACATTACCGGGCAAAAAGGAGCGAAAAAGCTGAAGAAAAGCAAGGTTGGTACTCGCCAAAACTACTCGGCGAGTCTCCGAGTGGACCTTCAACTCGCCAAAAGTTCCAGTATGCCAGCCCATGGATAAGAACAACTTGGTGAGAAGATTGGTGATTCGGCGAAGCGCCGACTAGATCGGCGATGACAATTTTGATAGCCTAAAGTTACAGAAGAGAAGTGGTGAAAGGACAAGCCAAGAAGGTGATGGAAGGGAGCATTCAGTGCGTCGCCGACCAGGTCGGCGAAGCCTGACTCATTTTGCCTAATGACTTCGAAGCTGAAATTCTGGGAATGTATAAATGCAAGTTTTAATTGGAGAAAAAGAGTTCCCACATTGTCCAGTTCTGGGTTTTTGATCCTTAACATTCTAAACACTTTTTTTTTTACACTTTTTCAGTAGAGATTAGGGTTGGTTTTGATTTTGAGCTTTAATTGGAGCATTTGAAGACTTGTGGATTGTTTTCTCAATCTGATGGAAAACATAATTGGTTACAATTTGTTGCTCTTTATGATGTTTGGCTAAAACCCCCATTCTTGGGGGTGTGATTATGTGATTGAATGTTTCAATTAGCTTATGGGTGTTAGTATTTATTGATTTTATTGTTGATTTGAAGTGGGTTCAATTAATAGTTGAGTTTTAATTGATGAATTGTAGTTGCAAATGCAATTCTAGTTTAGCATTCTAAGCTTGCTAGAGAGAGAAGTATTAGAGTTAAAACTATTAATTGATGATTGTAGTGATTGGGTTATTGTAGATTTAGCTTGAGAAAGTGGGTCTAAATTCAATCCTACTAATCTAGCTTGAAAAAGTAGATTGATTGAGGTATTGGGTTGTTCATATGTGTTATGCTTGTCGAGGTTCGAGAAAACTTGCTTGATTCGTGATAGTTGATTGAGAAATGACTATTGCATCTAAAGCCTATCCTACCTACTAAGATTCAACGACTTTTAGTAAATAATAATCACCCATTTTGTGAAATTGGCATTCAATTGATCACACTCCCAAGAACTACCCTCTACTTGTTTTCTCCCGGTTGTTCGTCGTTGTTAACTGTTCACTCAAATGCCCCCATTTGACATTAATTGTCAACCCCTTGTCATTTATACATCTACAAACGAGTTTTTCACCATTCTACTTCGTATTGAATTTTTTACCGTGGTACTCCTTGTGGGATCGACCCTAATTCCTAGTTTGGTTTATACTTGTTAGCGACCGCCTACACTTAGAATCAAATGAAGTGTAGTTGAGCGTTATCAATAGTAAAGGTAGGAGAGACTATCGAGGATGGGATGAGGATCGAGAAGATCACTCGTGTTGCCTCCTTGGCCAAATCTTTTGGATTATAAAAAAGAAGAGAGAATAAGTGTCCTCTGTTTCCTATACGTTTGGAGGGAGGAAACATGCCAGAAAATCTTCCCCTTACAGAGGCCATCCTCAAACTCCACAAAATTCATATCTCATCTGTTATGCTCAATCTGGTCCCCAAACTCTGCCTCCTCGCTTCCAAAGTACCCCTCCCAGTTTCCAAACTCCCCCTCCAAGCTACCAAGCTCCTCCCACCTATATCAAACTCCACCACCACAATACCCAAATTTCCCCTAACCTATCAAGATGTATCCCTCAATTTCTTAAACATTCAACCGAATTACCAAGCTCCTCCCTCCGTATATCAAACCCTACTTCCATATTACCAAAATACCCCGCCAAACAACCAAGCTCCATAACAAAACTACCAAGCCTATTCATACCAAAGGTTTAAAGCAACAACACCTCCTCGCCAAAACACTCTAACCTATCACTAAGTACCTCCCCCTCAACAAGCAATTATCCTCCTCCCTGTTCGCACTTCGAAGTTTTACTCCTCTTGTGGAAAGCCGAACAAAATGATTCAAACAATTAACTGCGGCATGCATAATTCATTCGGTTGAGTCTAAACCAGTGAACACAAGCTCTAGAATTTTTAGAGCTAATCAAACATGTGTGTATCATTCCAACAATATTAGTAAAAATACTGAGGACTGTATTAATATAAAACACAAGATCCAGGATTTAATTGAGTAGAAAGTCGTCACTCTCAAGAATATTGCACCCAGCGTCAATAGCAATCCTTTGCCGAACCATGGAGGTGTCACTATCAACATAATAGAGATAGAAGATGATTGGTGTGAAACCAAGGAAATAGTCCTGGCCAATCATGATGGCCTCGAGAAAGCTCTGGTCTCATTG
This sequence comes from Solanum stenotomum, assembly GCF_019186545.1. Classification (NCBI taxonomy): domain Eukaryota; kingdom Viridiplantae; phylum Streptophyta; class Magnoliopsida; order Solanales; family Solanaceae; genus Solanum; species Solanum stenotomum. The sequence continues at coordinate 1,412,643 of NC_064293.1, forward strand.
TGCATAAAGGAGGAGCAAAAATTTGTGATTCGGATACCCCAAGAAGTTGTTGCTTTGGTGCCGAGGGAAGTTCCTACACAAGAGAGGTTCATGATTGAAACTACTTCCACTTAAGGCATAACCATATTCGGTAGATGTTATACTACAAGAAGAATTAGCCCTGGGATGGCACAAGAAGGACCAATAGAAAATGCCGATTAGCGAGGCAAAGGCGCAAGAGTTTTGGCGGAAGATGCTGCCAAATGAATATTCCATTGTGAAGCATTTGGAAAAGACACCAGCTCAGATCTCTATGTGGGCTTTGTTGATGAGTTTAGAACATCATAGACAAGCTCTGATGAAGGCTTTGGATGACACTTATGTGTCGGTGGATAGAAACAATGATAATCTGGCAGCTATGGTGAGCCAAGTCATTAGAGGCACCACATTAGCTTTTATGATGAAGACTTAACCTTTTGAAGGTGCAATGCACAAGAAAGCTCTGAATGTCACTATCAAGTGTCGAGAAAAGATTATAAATCATGTCTTGGTTGATGACGGATATGGTTTTAACATTTGTCCACTATTAACCCTCAAGTAGTTAAATTTTGACTTAGGAAAGGTTCACCAGAACCAAGTCAACATAAGGGATTTTGATGGAGGACAAAGAGACACACTGGTTCAGTGTTGAATTTCAAGTGATTGATATCAACACTAGCTACAACTTGCTACTGGGGAGACCATGGATCCATATGGCCGAGGTTGTGCCTTATATCCTCCATCAGTTGATGAAGTTCATATGGAATGATAACGAATTGGTCATTTATGGTGAAAAAAGTTACTGAAATGTTTAAACACTGATTGTCGATGAGGTCTCCAAATGTTTTGAATTTTATATGGTAGAGATAGTGAATGCCACTGGTGATGACTTAGCTCCGCAACCTCTTATGCCTTTTGTCTACAAGATTATAACAACCATCATGCTCAGAAGTGGCTTTGAACCAGATTTTGGATTGGAAAAGTACTTTTATGTAATCGTCGAGCCTATTCAGATTCCTGCCAGCATGTTGAAGTTTGGCTTGGGATATATCAAGAGGAAGATGATGATGCAGAGATAATGAACACGAATATTGATTGGGAATTGGCCAAACAAACACCTCACTTATATCAGTCATTTCATGTGCGGGAGTATATTGATGATTACAGTCTCAGGGAAGGAATCTGGGATTTTTTTGAACAAGTTGATGCCATCCTTGATGAGGTGACCAAGATATTAGGCATTCGTGATGCTGAACCAGAGGAACAAGTGCCTAATTAGACCTCCACACCACTCGTGATTCCCCGCCTTTCTTAGTAGATAAAACATATATTTCTGTTTGCTTTAAAATCGGTAGTAGTCCGGAAGAGGCCGGAGACCTACCCTTTATGCAGTGTTTACTTAATTAAATTTAAATTCCCTCATGATATTTGAAAAAGGCAAATTGACCCTTGGTCATGGACAAAGTTTGTACACCCATTCTTATTTAAATGAAAGCCTCTGTTATTGTAAATTTTCTTATTTACTTATCTATTTATATTTTACTTATCTAACTATGTTTGTTTATGATTTTAGTAATAGTAATTTAAAATCTACAAACATCATGTCATGTCACAAGCTGAATGAACAAAATGAGGTAGATGATGACGAGTGTGAGGACTATGATGAGGAGACTAGGATACCTGAGCATATTACTGAGGAGTTTGGATAGTTTGAGAACCAACATAAGCCAAATCTGGAAGAAACTTAGACTGTGAATCTTGGAGAGGAAGAATGTGTCAAAGAAGTAAGAATCAACCTTCACTTGGCTGAAGCTCAAAGAAGAGATCTTGTCCATCTGCTTAAAGAATACATTTACAAATTTGCTTGGTTGTATAATGATATGCCAGGACTTAGTACAGAAATCGTTTCTCATAAAATTTCCGATCAATCCATATTTTAGTCCAATGAAACAGAAAACTCTGAAGTTCAAATCGGAGTTGAGTTTAAAAATCAAAGAAGAGATCCCCAAGAATATTAAGTCCAAAGTTGTGAAAGTGATACAATATCCAGCTTGGCTAGCAAGCATTGTTCTAGTTGCTAAGAAAGGCGGAAAGATCAGAATTTGTTTTGATTATAGAAATCTCAACAACGCTAGCCCAAAGGATAATTTTCCGCTACCGAATATTCATATTGATAATTGTACCAAACATGAAATGCAGTCATTTGTGGATTGCTTTGCGGGTTATCACTAGATTCTAATAGATGAAAAAGATGCGGAAATGAAAGCTTTCATCACGGCTTGGGGCATGTACCATGACCGAGTGATGCCCTTTGGCCTTAAGAATGCCGATGCTACTTACATGAGGGTTATGACAACCATCTTCCATGATATAATTCACAAAGAGATTGAGGTATATAAGAATGACATCACCATCAAGTCCCACAAGAGTTTGGATCACTTGACCCATTTGAGGAAGTTCTTTGATCACCTACACCGGTACAATTTGAAACTAAATCTCGCCAAATGTGCTTTCGAAGTGCCAGCGGGCAAATTGTTGGGATGTATAGTTAGAAGAAGAGGAATTGAGCTAGATCCTTTTGAAGTAATGCACTATGTGGGAGGGAGTATAAAGTATATTTAAGAGGTGTAAATAAGAGATATTAAGAGTGATTAGCTTTCAGAAGTAATCATAAGTAAGTTTACATCCACTATTTATAGGAACTTATACTTTATCATTCATTTTATAATTGTTTACTTAATTTTTTTCTTTAATAATGGTCACATAATTTTTAAAAATAGTGTAGTACATGGTTTGATATTCACGTGCAATGCACGTGCATCAAAACTAGTATGTGCGTGTGCGCGCGTGCGCGTGCGTGTGTGTGTGCGCACATGTTAGTGTGTGGTGTGTATGTGTGTGCGCGTGTGTTTCTTCCGTCTTATTCTCCTAATTTATCTATTCAGTTGTTTATTATTTCATTGCTTCTACCCTTAGTTCCATTACTTGAAGTTCTGAATTATGGGTTGACTTACCTACTGGTGGGTTATAGTAGGTGTTATCATGAATTAAGTTTTAGGGTCGTGACATTTCTAGGCATTAATTTTAGGATTGAAAGGTCAAAGGAGCCTATTAGAGAAGTTCATTCCACAGATCTAGTGTTTTACTACCATGAGGAAGGCTATTATATAGTCAAATTATATAGTCTATATGACATGAATGTAGTGTTATTTTCTGGACCTTATACAATTGACAACATACCACTTGTCCTCCAAATTTGGACCCCATATATTGACTTAGCCAGGATCTCCCCCCCCTCCCCCACTATTCCATTTTGGGTGAGGCTACCAAACAGGCCTCTTCACTATTGGGTACTTGAGACCTTCAGTAAAAATACTAGTAGTCCGGGCAAACCTTTATTTCTAATGACGGTATAATATATGAGAATTTCATATGGAAAGGTCTTAATGGAGATAAATATTAGCCATGAATCACCTAATGAAGTAAGAATTATTGATCGGACTGGAAAGATTTAAGCAACATTTCTCATACGACTGGAAACTTTTATGTCACTCCCTGAGCCTACATCCTGGGCGGTACTGCACTCGAAAACCATAGATGGCCCCAAGTGAACCCTTGGCCTGACTTACTTACTTAGCGAAAGACTTAAACATCAGAAATAACCTCAAATAAGGAACTTATGAAATAANACTCCCTGAGCCTACATCCTGGGCGGTACTGCACTCGAAAACCATAGATGGCCCCAAGTGAACCCTTGGCCTGACTTACTTACTTAGCGAAAGACTTAAACATCAGAAATAACCTTAAATAAGGAACTTATGAAATAATTTAGAATGTCTTTACGGAAAACATTCAAACTAGCCAATATGGCTACTCAAGTCTCATAGCAAAACATCTGAAATACAAAGCTAAATGACTCATAACTAACTGTCTGACTATCTATGAAGCATCTAAAACAACTGAGATAGACGTCGGGACAAGATACACGACATCCTAATGAACTAAATACTAAAAAGCAATAAAAGGAGTCCTCCGGAAGCAAGGAGGCTCACCAACAACTCTGGAGCTCAACTAGAATCAATGATGCGCTGGATGCTGATCCTGGTTACCTGTGTCTGCATCATAACAATGATGTAGGCCAAATGACGTCAGTACATTAAATGTATGAGTATACGAGGGGAATACTAAAACATAACGTAAGATTGAAAAGAATTTGATAGGAAAACTTACCTTGGCTTTATTCAACTCATGAATAACTTAACTCAATATAAAGCAACAATACACATGCAATATAAAGAAAACTTTTTAAAATAGTAAAAAGCAACTGAGTTTGTTAAAGAAATGCAATAGCAAATCAACTTACTCATATAATAAAGTAATATAATTTCTGTGGGAGTTTCTCTAACCGACAACCATCACTATGAGCCTATGTGATGATACAACGTCTTTCCCACACTGCCAGAACTGCCATATACTTTGCTGTATATAGAACACCTTAACTAAGTGGAACCACTAGTCTATGCTAAAAATCACCAATGAATCATCTAAAAAGTATGATCCTTTCTACCCATGATGTCAACATGGTTTATAGAGACTTGAGTTATTATGAACTCGCATTCCCATATCGGTGCTCAATACTACTCTCAAAAATATACTTAGCTCATATTTTTTAAAACAAAACTCTTTCTTTGGTTTGAGATAATTACTCAAAACATAGGTTAAAAGCTCTCTTGGAAATTGGCGTTTCCTTTCTTACTCAAATGTGAAAATATTTTAACTTTTGGGAATACTTAGTTTCCGTATACTCTTTGAAGAAATGAACTCTTACTCTTTTTCTTTAGTCAACTCAAAGTTTAATTCTTAAAACAAAGTTATAACGTTTGTAAAAGACTTTTGAAAAACTCTATGAACTTCTCTAGACTTGATTCTTAACTTCTTAACTTGACTCTTAACTTTCCTTGAATTGAATTATAGATTCAAAGTTCATGATCTCATGTTTATGGATGATTTCACGATGTTTAGATGTACCTTAGAGGGTTGGAATCAACTAGGAAACATAGGTACGCTGCTAGGGAACTAGTACGGAAGGAAGGGGGGAAAATAGGAAGAACTGGCGTCCCTAGCGCTCTGAGAGGCACAGGGCGCCAGCCCTTGAATTTCAGAGAAGGACTTCGACTTTTCTTCTTTGTTTTTCAACTCTAAACCCCCTAATTCAACTTAGTTCTTCCCCAAACACTTAGAATCGACAATATGTTCAAAATATGTAAGATTTAACTCGAAATCACACCTTAATGGATGAATCAACCTTAAGAAAGTTCAACAACAAGAAACTTCAACAACAAGAACCCACAAGATTTTAAACGAATTAACATCAAGAACTCATAGGATTTTCTTTCAAAACTATACAACTTCGCTGAATTGAATCATGATTGGTGCGTGGGTGAACTAACCTAATTCTATATGATCTCACATACCTCGTAGGGATTAGTCCTTGACGAAATCCACACGAAAATCTCCAAGAAATCAACGAATCTTGAACTTTCTTCTCCTTTCTCCTCTTTTCTCCAAGCTCTAGCGTGAATTTCCAATTTTCTAAACTGATCTAATTCTGGTTAGACCCCAATTAAACTCCTAAAAAGGAAATAAAATACTTTGGTAAGGAAAAGACCAAACTACCCTTCAAAAATCCGGATTAGATTTTCCTTATCTAAACAACCCAACTTCCAATGGATATATCTCACTTATACAAACTTGGAATAGAGCAAACTCAGCAGCGTTGGAAATAAAATTTCAAGATCTTTTTTACGGTATTTGGAAACACACCTAACTCATTCTGAGCTAGGAGTTATGGTCGTTTGAAGTTGACCAAAAACCAAACTTAACATAACTTAACCTATTTTCCAGATTTTTCATTCTTTCCAAAAACAACTCTTTCCAATTCTCGTTCTTCCTAGTTCTTTCAAATAGCGAGGTGTTACAATATCTCCCCCTTGGGAATATTCGTCCTCAAATGAGATTACTTTTAATAGGCTAACGGTGTAACATCTATCATTCTGTTCAAACACCCAACAATGAAATTTAACACATCAAGTATGTAATTTATAAAGTACTAAGAAGAGAATTAGTACCTTGGTCTGGAACTTCTCTGGGCTCAAAGAGATGTGGATATCTCTTCTTCATATCCTTCTCAGTTTCCCAAGTAGCTTCTTCCACAAACTGATTCCTCCAAAAGACTTTGACTGATGCTACTTCCTTAGTTCTCAACTTGCGAACTTGGCGATCTAGAATCTGAACCGGAATCTCCTCATAGGACAAGCTATCCTTGATACCAATATCTTTGGTTGGTATGATTAATGAAGGATCTCCCATACTCTTCTTCAACATGGAAATATGAAATACCGGATGAACCGCTGCTAACTCTTGTGGTAGATCCAGCTCATAAGCTACATTACCAACCCTTTTGGATATCCGGTAAGAACCAATATATCGGGGACTAAGCTTTCCCTTTTTACCAAATCTCATGACACCCTTCATGGGTGAAACATTCAAGTATACCCAATCATCTACTTCAAACTCTAACTCCTTTCTCCTAACATCAATGTAGGATTTTTGACGACTTTGATCTATTTTCAACCTTTCTTGAATAACTTTCACTTTCACCATAGCTTGATAAACTAAGTCTGATCCTATCAACCCAACTTCACCAACTTCAAACCATCCAATATGAGATCTGTATCTTCTTCGGTAAAGAGCTTCATAAGGAGCCATTTGGATGCTAGAGTGGTAGCTACTGTTATAAGCGAACTCAATGAGAGGTAGATGATCATCCTAATTACCTTTGAAGTCAATCACACAAGGCCTCAACATATCCTCTACGGTCTGAATAGTGCACTCTGCTTTTCCATCAATCTAAGGATGAAAGGTAGTACTCAAGTTCACCTTTAAACCCAAGCCTTTTTGGAATGACTTCAAAAACTGTGTAGTAAATTGCACACCTGTAATACCCCAGAATTTTTTGAGCTAAGACTCAAACAATTCTTCGTAGTGAGTGACATTTTTGCCAAGGAATTAAAATTTTTCCTAAGTGATAAGGTCACTAGATGTAGCACCTTGAGTTCTAAGAAGAACTAAAGAGAGTTCATTGAAGTCATTCCTAAGTTTTTATTAAGTTTTGGGTCAAAGTCAAATCACCATAACTTTTAGTACAGGATGAGTTAGGAGACCTATAAGATATTAAATTAAAGTCATTCGAGTCCTCTTTCCAACGGCACCAATTTTGCTAAATTTCCAGCTCTGAGTAAAAAGTTATGACTGATTTACTAATGACGTACAAACCAGACAACAGCTCTGCGATGGCTCCGCGTTACGGAGCAATACAGACCTCACTGCCTACTGAAAAATTATTTCAACTCCTAACTCATTTTATTTATTTCTTTAGGGGTATTTTAGTCCTAAAAACCCTTAGGAGGTCATCTAAATTTCCCTAAACGTGTAGAAAATCAGTTTTCTTAAATAAAACTCTCTCATCCACTCCAAAATTCTATGCTCAAGAAATGCTAAGGCTAGGGTTTATCTTCTAAGATTTTCCTTCAAGTTCTTCAAGAAGATGGTTCTTTCAGGTATGTAAGCTTCCATAGTGTTGGGTTTGTTCACCCACATGCCAATCATGTTAATTTCAACGTTAAATTCTTTCTAGAAAGTTGAAAGTATGATGTTCTTGAATTATGTTATTGAAATTGGCTTTAGTTCTTGAGTTTAGATGCGATTGTTGAGTTCTTGATGAAATCATGTGGATTTTAGAGTTGTGTATGAATAGGTTCTTGTGTTCATATGCTGGGAATCTAAATCTAAAGAGAGATTGAGAAAAAGAACCGACTTTAGACAAACTGGGGTTAGAAAATGAAGAAGGAAAGAGTCGAGCGAATCTGGTAACCCAGACCGCATCGCTGAAACGACCCCAAAAAAAAATGCCTGGAAATGTGCTTCGGAAACACCTATAATTGTAATTTCCATATATCTCAAAATCTGTGCATGATTTCGGAAATTCGACTTCATATTCTTATTCATGGGGTCAAATTGAGTGGGAAATGGGTCTAACCCGAATTTTAGAGCAACCGTATCAAAATTCGAAAATCGCAAAAAATGTGATTTGGAGGGTCAACTTTAAAGGGGCATATCTCTTAGCACACAAGGAACTGGAAGGGCCACAACCTATTAAATTAAATCTCTTTGAGTTAGCTTTCCAACGCACTTGGTTTCACCTCATTCCGAGTTAGGATGAGGGAGTTATGACCATTTTCGTAAAACTTGTCTGTGTAGATTTGCAATTTCCAGTGAGCTATTTTTTTGAGGCGGGTTGGGGACGTTTTTTTTATAAAAAGGGGATATGTTGTCGCGCCCCGATTTTCTCAAAACGGTTTCTGGTGCACGACCTAACAACTCTTTTGGGCTTTGGGTGATGAAGAGTTGCTACCTAATGAATTAAGGTGCGTTAGGGCACCTATCTAACCTAACTAAGTCTAGCTAAGGTCAACGAACCAGAGATCGGGTAAGGGTTCAAGTTACCTCGAGGGGAAGGTGTTAGGCATCCCTCGAGGTCCACAAATGTGGGTCCCGGCCGTGTCTCATGCAATATGTGGGGGTTACAAGTAGCAATTAATGTCACTTCATTTATTATTTATTTAAATAGCATGGTTACTAATTGATAACTAATATTAAATAATTAAGGTCATTTCAAATATTTACTTAATTAATTAAGCATGCGAAAACTAGGTGATAACTTAACGCTAAATAATTAATGCAAATAAAATTAAAAGAGATAGCGAGAAGATAGAAAGTAGACAAGTATATAAGCGAATATCATTTTTTATTTTAATTAGACTACCCCAAATAAATATAAGAATAAACCAATAAAGGGACAAAGGAAAGGGAGACTCTGAAGGACTTTAGGATCAGCACTCGACTTTTCTTATTTCGGTCGGCTTCTCGTAGGGACAGACGAAACCAAGGTTTGTCATTTAGACCGAGTCGATGTCATCATATCCATAGGGCCTAGACTACCCCTACCCCACCACCGCATGCTTTTCGTCTCTACAAGGTGTCTATCGTCCCCGCTTAAGGTCCAAGAGGCATTGGACTACTATTAGGGTGGATTTAGACAAAGATAAAAATATAATAGGCCCACCTAGACACCAAGTCAAACAATGAGGACGACATTTAGCACATAAAGTCTCCAAGTTGGCCTCTAAGTTTTATTTAATCATGCTTGCAAACACAAATAGAGTGAAGAGGTCGCATGTAAAGTGTGTGTATAAACAAGCAAACATTCAATATAACATTTAATTAATTTTAAAAGGGCAGAAAAATATTACAAGTAATGAAGAGCTTATTAGACTGACTCAATAATTTACTTAAAATGGGCACTTTACAATAATGCACATGGGCAAAATATTTTGAAAGCAATAGCAAATTATTAATGCTGAAATTTAAAGGGGCGACAGTTTATATGGTGCGGAAAATAGTTAGTAGCTAATTTTAAAAGGCAAGACAGTGCAATTAATTAATCCAAGCCAGGTTTAATCGGGGCAGCAGGTATTTGAAGTGACAGGTTTTAAGTAAATATGCGGGAAGTTGTCAATTGGACAGTTTAATAGCTTATTTAATTATCAGAAAATAAATGCATTGCAAAATTGCTTAAATATAAGCAGATAAATATGCATAGCAGACTTATAGCAGTTTGATTAACATGATGAAAATTGTTAGATTACGACTTTAGCAAACTGCTTTATTCATTAACCTTGATGTCATTAGTTAGATCCTATAGGCATGATTTCTAAGTGAAAATTGAAAAGTCACTTGAAACCTATATGCATGATTTCTACACCCAGATAATATATTAAGAATTATATAACTCCTATAGGCATGGTATCTAAGTGTGCACATGCTGAGAATATTATCAAACCTATATACATAATTTCTATATGAGATATGATAATTTTCAGAATCCTAGGCATGATTTCTAAATGTAAACATGATGAAATTAATTATTTATTAATTCCTAAACACATCAAAAATTGCAACAGATATATAATTAAAGCTTAATTTATTAAGATCCTAACATTCGAATTACAAATCCAAATTTTAGTGGCATGCTAACAATTTGATTAATAACCTACAAATATGATATTTATGTAATAAAGTTTAAACCTGTATGCATGCTTTCTAAATAAAAAAAAACATATTGAAAATTACTTAGATCCTATAGGCATGCTTTCTATCTTTATTACTATGCTTATACTTTATATATGTAAGAGAACAAAAGTCATTTATTAGCGAGCAAGACATATTCAAAACAGATTTATTTCAATTAGTGAATATGCTTAAAGTAATTCCTATGGGCGTCCTTTCTAATTTACTTAGTAGATCGATTACTAAATAACATTTAAATAAATTAGTTCTCATACATAAAGGTGGTCCGGAATCAACAAGGCAGGAGACATGTAAGATATTTATTTTATATTACTATATGCTAAAATGTCTAGGCATGCATTAATACAAACAAATAAGCAAAATAAATAAACGACGGTAGATATTTAAACAAGAATTTAAGTGATCAATTAACCTAAATGGCAAATTAACAACAATGAATGGATAAACGATCACAACCTATGGGCATACTTTCTACACAATTAAGTTGCAATAAAGTAAACACGTAGCATGTAAATCCCCTCCCCCTTTAGACGATCCCTAAATTGCATCATATATATATAGTGTTAGAGTTTACAAATTATTACAAGACAACTAATAGTAATTAAACAATATACAAAATATAAAGTAAACAAAATCAACTTGTCTAATGTTTTTCTTTCGTGACAACTCTTCAATATTTTGAACTTTGAGTTCTAAACCTGTTAACATGCAACAAAAATAGGAGCAAGTAATGATAACACAAAAAGACAATTTGATATAGCAAAAAATGGTAGAACTCCTGAGCACACACATAGTATTAACTAATTCATGTATACGAGCAGCGTATGGACATATAAGAATTCAAACAAGTTGTGGAGAATATATAATCACATATTGAGGAAGAAAGGGATAAGGGAACTAAACCGGATGCTTCCTCTATTATTTCAAGCATACATAAAATATGAACAATGCAAAAAAAAATAAAATTAAACTAGTGGAAGGAAACTAACCAATTATGCAGAATTATTATCAGCAATGAAGTTATTTGAATGGAAATATCGGATCCACAACAACGACACAGCAATAAGAGACAAAGAGAGATCCAAGCTTTACTAGAGTTCTTATTTATTTATTTTTATGAGTAGCTATAATTTTTATTCTTAAAGCAAGTAAGTATATGTCAAGGCTCTGGATGTGAGTGTGTTCAACCGTGTGGGTGTGTATGAGAGTAATATGCTTTTCTTTTCTTAGAATTAGAGTATTGTGAGCAAGTTGGGATGTCTGAATAATGAAGGGAGGAGTCCTATTTATATATTAGAAGAGGGGCATATATAAGGGAATTAAATATTTTAAGGAATCAAACAACATAACATTTTCCTTTATTAAAGAAGAACTAAAACCGATTTAAAAACTTTTACCAATTATAAGAGCAGCTAAATAAGACAAGGATATAATTTAAAGTTACAACTAATAAGGTAAGAGCCGGCTAGCATGTATAAGGAAAGCAATAAGCACCTAAGTAAAATAATTACTCATTGTTATATTACCATAAATAAATAAGTAAGAATCAATCAAGATAACTATTAAGGGAAGGAGAGATCAATTTTCCACACATAAAAATCAGCACTAGGATTTTACACGCCTCGAACTTACCATAGGTAGCAGAGATTTTCAAAAAGTGAGCAAACTAATTAACAATCAATGGAAGTTTAAATCACAACATAGTAGCAAAGAAATTATGAACAAGTAAATTAACTGGATTAGCGGATTCAAAAAAAATCAATTAAGGTGCTAAATTAGCCAAGTATGAGAGAAAAAGTAACCGATTAATAAATTTATACTCACATTACAGCAATATGTATAATGAAATATGCACATAACATATATTTTTTACTAAGTAACATCTCACCAATCAAGGATAGTAGATAATTAAATTGGGGAAAGAACAACTATGATTCTTAATCAATTAATACTAAGAATATGATTTTTTCTCATACAAAAGAATTAATTAGAGGAAACCACAAGCTAGCCATTTTATTATATGAATGCAGCAAATGCAACCCATCAGTTTTGAGTACCGACTTATTGGAGCAAACTTCACAAAATCATATCATAATAGGAGTGATGAAGTAAATCGCAACCTAATCATGCTTTACTAAAAGAAATAAACTGATATGCAATAATCACACGAACGGAAACAACCAAGAACATATATGATACTCAAATTTCAACACGTTCATCTTAACTAACAAAGAATAAAATAAAAAATAAATAAAATATATGAGCTTTATAATTTATTTGAAAACTTACTCGGATGGATCTGTTAAGATCCATCTTTTAACCAACTCAAACTTTTCAAAAGCTTCTCCGAAATCTATTGTATGACCGAAATTCCAAGCCGGAGCAATCATTTTGTTGTCGATGTTTTTCTCGAACTCAACGGAGAAGAGGGGAGTATAAGTGGCATTTTTGTCTGGCTGTTTTTGTGGCTGCTGGTCTGTGCTGTTGGTGGCTCGCGACTGCTGGAGCTGCTGCTTCTCCTCCTGCTGGCTGCTGCTGCCAGTGTCGCTGGCAGCTTCTGCTACTGTTGCTCTCACCGACTGCTGGCCGGAGATCTCGCTGGAAAGAGGGAAAGGAGGAGAGAGAAGAGGAGAGGCGGTTGCCTCCTCCTTGCTGGCTGGTGATTCTTTGCCGGAAAATGGGGAGGACGAAGAGGAAGGGGAGGAGAGGAGGCGGCTGATTTTTAGAAGAAGAAGAGGGTGAAAATTATTTTTAGGGGTTAGGTCTTTTAGGTGTAAATAGGGAGGTTTTGGTAGATTAGATCTTGACCATTGATTTGAAAGATTTAGACGGTCAGGATTCGATTTAGATTTTAACTAAGAAAGGATGGTCGAGATTAAAAGACTTGGAATCTGAATTTGGAATAAGAAAGGCTAAAATTGAAATGGAATTGGCTAGAATTGACATGAAAGGGTGGCTATAATTGAAATAAAATTTGGATTGAATTGGCTAAATATTGAAAAGAATTAAAATAAAATGGGCTATAATTTAAATAATTTTGAGGAAAATTTAAGAAATGCTATTCAATTATAATACTACCAATATTATAATATTTTTTTATATAATTAACATCACTTAAATTTTAAAACATGTAAATAAAATAATTACTTTGGGCTTCTAAAAAATACCTTAATAATATTTACAATAATTTTATAAAGCACGCATACTAAAATGTATAATTTTTAGATAAAATTGATTAAAATTTTAAAACTCGAAATAATTTCAAGAAATTCGTATTTAATCGAATAGCATTCTTAAAATTGCAAAAGGTCGGTCAAAATTGGGTGTCAACATATGTCCCATACTTAGTCATTTTTTTTAACTTCAAAAACACTCTCTAAGCCCTCTCCAAAATTCCACCAAGATCCTCAACCAAATTCAAAGATCTCAAGCTCTAATTCCGGATTCAAGACTCAATCTCAAGCTTCAATTCTCCATTCCAATCTTCATCAAGGATTCTCCAAAGTTGAGGTATGTGGGTTTGATTGTGGAAACCTTCCTTTCCACAAGTCCAACCATTTATCCTCTATTTCTACTTCAAGTTTATGGGTCCTTATGGTTATTTATGAACTCTTGAAGTATGGAATTACTACTACACACCCTATTATGGTCTATTTTGCATATTATCATGAAAT